>NC_063188.1:56684594-56896339 GCF_023159225.1 Perognathus longimembris pacificus
GTTTTTGTAGGTGGGTATTCATATTCTTATGAATTTCTTTATGTTCTTTTTTTTCCAGTCCTGGGGCTTGAACTCAGGGCCTGAGCACTGTCCCTGGCTTATTTTTGCTCAAGGCTACTAGCACTCTACCACTTGAGCCACAGTGCCACTTCCGGCCTTTTCTATATTACGTGGTGCTGAGGAATCAAACCCAGGGCTTCATGTATACGAGGCGAGCAGTTTACCACTAGGCCCAGCCCCTCTTTAAGTTCTTTGTAAAGAGAAATAGTAGTCACTAGAAGCAATGTGGACAGATTTTTGTTTTGATGGAAGGAGGGAAGAAATGTGTTGGGGAAAGGGTCCAAAATTTATTCATCTCCTCCTCCCCCAAAATCCTTAGGAGGATTATCTTTTCTGTCTAAAAAGGTGTATTTGGAGAATAGAGGAACTATCTCTTAAGAAAACATGCATTCTTTGTAAAAAAAAAAAGTCCAAAAATTTAGTTCACTCCCAGCTAATCCTTGGCTATATAATTGCAAGAGTTTCTTTGCTCCTCTGATTCTCAATTTCTACTAAATTCCAAGGTAATATATTTGGGCTTTGAAAATTACAGGATGCTATGGACTGCCCTGATAGACTCTCTGATGTGTCATTCTTAAAGTGTGTGTGTTTGTTTGTTTGTATGTTCACATGCATAAATGAATTTCCCTTCCACACATAAAAAAGCAATGTCTGAATTGTGGTGCTTTTAACTGAGAAGTAACAACATACTTAATCGATGCAGTATGTAGTCTCAAGAAATGGATGTTTTTCTTTATTTTTGTGCCTATAAGCAAAAGAATATTTCTTCCATGTTTCATGTACACTCATAGACAGTCTAAGTAGTTATCTAATGTTATAGAGAGAATGAATATAGTAGCACCGCTGAAAATTAACTTAGTTCTTAAGACAGGTTCTCTTGGTCTTCTGCTTTGGTAGCTTTTTGGGGGGGAGGGGGAGGTGGCTCACAACTGTAAATTCTAGCTACTCCTGAGGCTGAGATCTGAGGATCACAGTTTGAAGCCAGAGTGGGCATCAAAGTTCATGAGATTCTTTAAAAAAAAATTATTGTAGGGCTGGGAATATGGCCTAGTGGCAAGAGCACTTGCCTCCTACACTTGAAGCTCTCAGTTCGATTCCCCAGCACCACATATATGGAAAACGGCCAGAAGGGGCGCTGTGGCTCAGGTGGCAGAGTGCTAGCCTTGAGCAGGAAGCAGCCAGGGACAGTGCTCAGGCCCTGAGTCCCAAGGCCAGGACTGGCCAAAAAAAAAAAAATATTGTAAAGATGATATATGGAGGGGTTACAGTTATGTAACAGTACATTTCTTTTTGAATAGTGTCATCTCTCTCTCATTTTATCCCATTTTTTCTCCTCCTGACACCCCTCTACCCATGAGACTCTTATCTCCAGTTAACACTAAAAAGCCAGAATTGGAGCTGTGGCTGAAGTGGTAGAGTGCCAGCCCTTGAGTGAAAAAACTAAGGGTTGGTGTCCATGCCCTGAGTTCAAGTCCTAGTACTGGCACAAAAATAAAAAACAAAAAAGGAAAACATACTGATATGGTTACAATAATCAATGCTGCTAAGTAGAAGTAAAATTAGGGATAATCCAAGAACATTTGAGTTCTGTAATTTATTTGGTTTATTAAAGAAGTACTGACTTTTCACTTTAAAAAATTACTACATTTTATCAGTCTAGCAGTTCTCTTTTACTAAATTATACCTCTAAATCATGCTTGCGGGGTAGATAAGTCATACCTCTAAGACAGTATTATTTTTTAGGAGGTCAGTAGTACTAGGATTTGAACTCAGGATGTGTTGCTAGACAGATATTCTACCGTTGAGCCACACCCACAGCCCCTTTTTGTGCTGGTTATTATTATTATTATATAAAGGTAATGTACAGAGGGGTTTCAGGTAAAGAGTGTACTCCTTTTTGGACAATGTCACTTCTTCCCTTGTTCTCTCCCAGTTTTTCCTCCTGTCCCACTCACTATACTGGTTATTTTTTAAGATAGTGTCTGGCTTCCTACCTAGATGCTGACCTGGCCCCAAATGTGCCCCCTTTAGGCTTCCTGTGGTAACTGGATGAAAGACATGTGCCACTACTCCCAGTTTCTTTCCACTGAGATGGGATCTTGTAGATTTTTGTCCCTGGGTGGGGTCTGGACTGTGGTTCTTAAAATGTCAGCTTCCCATATGACTTGAAACAAATGATAGGTGTGTGCCACTCTGCCCAGCTGTTGGTAGAGAAAAGGATCCTTTCTGCCCCCTATCATCCTACTATCCTCCTATTCTCAGCCTCCCAATTAGATAAGGTTTTAGACATTATCTTTTTTTGCCAGCCCTGTGGCTTGAACTCAGGGCCCAAGCACTCTCTCTGAGCTTCTTTTACTCAAGGCTAGCACTCTACCACTTGAGCCACAGTGCCACTTCTGGCCTTTTCTGTTTGTTTTCTACTGAGGTATCGAACCCAGGGCTTCATGCTTGCAATCACTCTACCACTATGCCACATTCCCAGCCCAGTATTATCTTTCATTTGTTTTTGTTTGGTTTTTTTTTTTGCCAGTCCTGGGGCTTGAACTCAGGGCCTGAGCACTGTCCCTGGCTTCTTTTTGCTCAAGGCTAGCATTCTACCCACTTGAGCCACAGTGCCAATCCTGGCTTTTTCTATATATGTGGTGCTGAGGAATCGAACCCAGGGCTTCATGTATACGAGGCGAGCACTCTACCACTAGGCCATATTCCCAGCCCCAAGCAGCATTATCTTTTAATACTATGAATTAATGCAGACTGACATATCTCCCTGATTGCCTACTTAGTATCTATCCATTGGCCACAAGAATCAGATTTGATTGGTAGATTTATACACTGGATGGAGAAAGAATTGTTTAGTTAACCTTCAGACAAACTAAACCTGCCAGCATCTATGTATTCTACCAGTAAACTTGCTTGAAGTGCTCTCTTTGTATGGTCTTTTAATGTTTTCTAATTTCAACAAAGGAAATAACACATAATGAACATCAAATTTTAAGGTTTTTGCAGGGGCATTGAAGTCAGGGCCTGATACTTGACTAGGCTAGCACAATACCACTGAGCCATTCCTCCAGCTCATCTGGTTTTCCTACTTGAAAGGAAATAAGTGTCTCAAATGTTTATTACAATAGGAAAATTAAAAAATACATATTGAATAGAATATATGGAATTAGTGTTGGCATTTGCTATTTTTTTTAAAGAAACACCTTCCCTCCCCTCCCATCCTGTCCCCTCCCCTTTATCTTGTCAGTTGTGGGGCTTGAACTTTGGGCCTGGGCACTGTCCCTGAGTTCTTCAGCTAGTATTCTGCCACTTTGAGCCACAGTGCCACTTCCTGCATTTGCTATTATATAGGAACGAGGGCCTTACATTTGAGTCTTTTCATTTTTTGAGTCCTACCAGTTTTTGGACCCAATAATCCGCATAGAATTAAACACATAAAGATACATTTCTTTTCAAGTGTGGGGTTTATTTATGCATGAATGAAGCATTACTAGATGGAGATTAAATATGAGTTTAATGTGATATATATATATATACCTCCCGTACCTTCATTTAATCAGTAAGTATGTTCTTTTACTAAATTCCCATTCAGTTTGGATACTAGTAGAACTTACTGAAAGCCATGGAAAGTGTGTGTGTGTGTGTGTGTGTGTGTGTGTGTGTGTGTGTAATGTGTGTAATGTGTTGTGGTAAATAGGAAGTTATGAGTTTCAAGTATAGTGTTGCTCTGTGCACTGGTGGCTCACGCCTGTAAATGTAGATATTCAGGAGGCTGAGATTTGAGGATTGCAATTTGAAGTCAGCCCAGGCAGGAAAGCCCAATTAACCACCAAAAATCTGGAAGTGGAACTGTGGCTTGAGTCATAGAATGCAAGCTTTGAACAAAAGAGCTCAGGGACAGTGTCCAGGCTCTGAATTCAAGCTCTAGGACTGGTATGTGCGCACGTGTCACATGATGAGCGCGCACACACATACACAGAGTGTGTGATGTATATTTTATGGCTGTTTGTAATTAATTTAAAGCACATATTGAACTTAAATCATTTCTAGTGTAACAATTGACGATAGAATTAAGGGAATGTGATCTAGAAGAAGAAAATAACTATTATTTTAACCTCTCAATAGGATACCATACTTGCAGAACTTCTACAAATACATAAAGAACACATTGTAGGATATCATGAACATGACTCTCTGTTGGACCACAAAGAAGAGGAAGAGTTGACTGAAGAAGAAAGAAAAGCAGCTTGGGCTGAATATGAGGCAGAAAAGAAGGTAGTTGATTCAGAATGCTATTTTTGGGGAGGCTGTTTCATAGAGGAACAGGACTGGAGAAATGAGAGAGTAATGGGGGCATGTTATGAAAATGTTACAACAAAACCTTCTTATAATATGATTTTGGGGCCAAGTATGGTGATAGATGCCTATAGTCCCAGCTATTTGAGTGGCTGAGGCAGGATAACTTGAGATGAGCCTGAGCAACACAGTGAAATTTGCCAATTTTGAAAAAGAATAAAAAGGCTTTTAGTTTGGAGATTTCTGTTAGTCATTTTAAAGCTCAGTAAAGAAGATATCACAAGAATTGTATTCACTGCCTTATTATGTAACTGTACCTCCTTTGCACAACACCTTGTCAATAAAATTTAATTGATAAAAAAGATCAGTAAAGAAGAAAATGGTCCCCTTTAAAGAGGATAATCTTATGAGTCTTCAGATACAGGGTCTCAATTGTGAGTTTCCCATTTATGAGCCTTAGCTACCTTTGAGAGGAGGAGGAAGATAGGAGAGAAAAAAAGCAGAAGTATTAGCTGGGTGCCTGTGGCTCACACCTGTAACCCTCGCTATTCAAGAGGCTGAGATCTGAGGATATCAGTTTGAAGTCAACCCCAGTGGAAAATCTGTGAGACTTTCATCTCCAATTAACCCCCAGAAAACTGGAAGTGGAGCTTTTGCACAAAGTGGTAGGTATCTATCTAGCCTTGAGCAAAAGAGCTCAAGAATAGCACCCAGACTCTTGAGTTCAAGCCCCACAATCAACCAAAACCAGCCAACCAAACAAACGTTCCCACTTAGGAGAGAATCATGAAGGTACAATGCCTATGTGCACCTGATCATATAAAATAATAATTATCTAAATGAATTCCAGGAAATGGAAAGTAGGTTTTTTTGCTTGTTGTTCTTGTTTTCTTTTTGTCTTGTTTGTTCTTTTATCTGTCTTTGAGAAGGTTGAGGTGGAGGGAACAGAAATGGAGGGATAAAGGGTGAACAACAAATGCAGCAGTGGTACTCACTAGATACTATGTTGAAAATGGACTATACAACTTGTTGGATGGGGATGGGAAGGAAAAATCAAGAGAGAAGAAGGGAAAGAGTGATATTGTCCACAAAGAAATATACTGTTGCCTGGTACTGGAAGCTCACACCTGCAACCCTAGCTACTCAGGAGGCTTAGATCTAATGATCGCATTTCAAAGCCAGCCTGGGTGGCAGGAAAGTCTGTGAGACTCTTATCTCCAATAAACCACCAGAAAACTGTAAGTGGTACTGTGGCTCAAAGTGGTAGAGCACTAGCCTGGAGCAACAAAGCTCAGGGACAGTACCCAACCCTGAGTACTAGCCCCACCACAGACAGGAAGGAAGGAAGGAAGGAAGGAAGGAAGGAAGGAAGGAAGGAAGGAAGGAAGGAAGGAAGGAAGGAAGGAAGGAAGGAAGGAAGGAAGGAAGGAAGGAAGGAAGGAAGGAAGGAAGGAAGGAAGGAAGGAAGGAAGGAAGGAAGGAAGGAAGGAAGGAAGGAAGGAAGGAGAAGGAAGGAAGGAAGGAAGGAAGGAAGGAAGGAAGGAGTAATATTTTCCACTGAGTGCTTGCTGAATTGCCAGTTGAAAGGTAGCTGTATTTTTAGTATCAGAACCCTCATCAGTACTAGCTTGCTGGCCTTTAGACTTGGAGGTAGAAGTTGCTTTAATATGTATGCTATGAAGTCTGTATTTGGACTAAATATCAGAACATGAAGTATGTTATTATTGGACATTAGTGTCAATCTTCAGCAGCAACTTTACTTCAAATAATTCCATGTCTGAAACAGCAGTCCACTCGAGCAAAAAGGGACCTGAACATTTGAAACCTTATCCTAATACCTGAATCCTTTTTAAACTCCTAGTGCATTGTACCAAACTTCTTTAACGTTAATGTGCTGTTGGGAGTCTCAGCAGAATTCATTGAGTTGCCTCATTCTGTGGGAATTACCAGAAAAAAAGAGAGTACACCTTTAGGGGTTAAAGCTTTCTGTGTAATAAGATCTTGGTTTCGGGTGAAAAGGGTGTTTTGTTTGTGTGTGGAAGAGTGTTAATAATTTCCTAGATCTGAGACTGTGGGTTCTTTTCTAAATCAGTAGGTGCTGTCAAATTTCAAGTTTTGAATCACTGTGAAAAGTGCACAATTTTTTTTCTTTTTTGTTTTTAGGGACTGACCATGCGTTTCAACATACCAACTGGGACCAATTTACCCCCTGTCACTTTCAACTCTCAAACTCCTTATATTCCTTTCAATCTGGGAGCCTTGTCAGCAATGAGTAACCAACAGCTGGAGGTATGTTGTGCACTTCATGTGAATTCAAGATAATTGCAAGTGCCTTGTTGCAAAGTCTCCTCTTTGGGAATATCCCATTCTCCACAAGATCACCTCTGGATAGACCTAGACACTTTTCTTTTTTTTTTCCCTTCCATTTCTTTATTGTAAAAGTGATGTACCTAAGGGTTACAGTTTCATATGTAAGGCAGTGAGTACATTTCTTATCTAACTTTTTACCTCCTCCCTCATTTTTCCCCTGCCTCCCTCTCCCCACTTCTTTCCCCCAATGAGTTGTACAGTTGGTTTACACCATATAGTTTTGTAAGTATTGCTGTTGCATTGGTTGTCTTTTTATCCTTTGTCTCTATTTTGGTATTGCCTTTCCTTTCCTGAGTTCCAATACATGTATATACAATATTCAGGGTACTAAAATCATTTACAGTGATATCAGGGGTAAAACCACAGGAAAGAAAGACAAAAGAAAAAGGGCATAATTTCACATGGTATGTTGAAAATAACAGCAACAATGATAAACCACTTGTTTCCATAACTTGGAGTTCATTTCACACTTTTCTTTTTTATTTATCAACCGATATAATTTGTTCAGAGCACAGGGGAATCAGCCCTTGAATGAATGATGAATTTTTAATTAAGGAACAATAAGACAGCTGAATAGCTAAGAAAATAGCACTATCTTTAGTGATTAAATATTAGGAATCAATTGCTTGTCTAATGTTCAAGAGCAAGAGAAATAGATTAATTTTCATTCTAATGTGATGTATAAGGCACCATTAGTATTATGGAATACTAATATGAAATAGAAAACTGGAGCTGGGAATGTCACTTACTGGTAGAATACTTGCCTAGCATGCATGAAGCCCTGGGTTTGATTACTCAGTGCCACATACACAGAGCAATTCAGAAGTGGAGCTGTGGCTCAAGTGGTAGAGTGCTAGCCTTGAGCAAAAGAAGCTCAGGGACAGTGCTGAGGACCTTATTAGTTCAAGCCCCAGGATTGGGGAAAAAAAAGAAATAGAAAACCAAAACTGCATATGAATGAACCAGGAAAGGTTGAGTTTTCTGTACAGATTATTTTGAATTGAATCTGATTTCCCCTTTTAAATGTACTTATGGATTTATTTAAATGATTAAATTATTGGTTCAAGAGAAACAAAATTTTATCTTCCTAAAAAGACCCTTCTGGTATTGATGAGTTTTACTCTGTTATTGAAGTTCACTTTTTTTTTTTGCTCTCTTATTTTCATTTCAAAACCAAGTGCTGTAAATGGGCAAGAGGAAGGTGCTGGCTTTCTACCCTTGCTAACTTATTTTCTACATTCTTCTAGGACCTTATTAATCAAGGAAGAGAAAAGGTTGTGGAAGCAACCAACAGTGTAACAGCAGTGAGGATTCAACCTCTTGAAGATATCATTTCATCTGTAGTAAGCAAATTGACAAGTTGTCACATTTCAGCTCCCAAATTGTCACCTCCTCTTCTGCCATACCATTTGTTTGTGTATTTAGCTATTTATTTCTTTATGTTGGAGACAAGGTCTTGTGTAGCTCAGGCTGGCCTCAGAATCAAGATCCTTGTGCCTCTGCCTCCCAAATGCTAGGTTTCTAGGGATGTACCACCATGTCCAGCTGTTTTAATTTTCAATTATTGTTGCATTGCTACATGGGAATATAGCAAATTTTCTTTGAGAAAAAAGAAGTCCTATAATTTGATTTATACTGGCTAAGTACTACTAATCTAGATCATAGCTCCAAACTATCCATTTTTTATGCCAATGTCAGGGCTTGAACTCAGGGCCCGGAGAACTTATTTGGCATTTTTGCTCACTCAGCATTTTTGCTGCTGGACTCTAGACTCATCTTTTTCACTTTCCCCCCCTAATCTGGCTTTGAAATATAGTCTTCCGATTGGGGCTCCCAAATAGCCAGAATTACAGGCATGAGCCACCAGTGCCTGGCTATAATCCAATAATTTTTGTTGTTGTTTACGAAAGAAGTAGGACCTAAGAACTGAAAAATATAAAAAGTATGTGCATATTATTTGCATAAACACATTTTAATTACCATTTGCACTAATGAAATCCAAATAGTTATTTCACTCCAGAAATACTGTACCATAGTGGACAACTTTAACACTGTGCTTTCACATCACTGCTTTCTTTAGAAAATAATTAAGGCAAGGGTAGAGAGAATTTGTAAAATCTTGAATATCTTTAAGTACCATAGTGATTTCCCCCCAAATGTACTGCCATAAGGAGTAAATGGATGATTTTTCTTTTAGTGGAAGGAAAACATGAATCTCTCTGAGGCCCAAGTGCAGGCATTAGCCCTGAGTAGACAAGCCAGCCAGGAGCTTGATGTGAAGAGGAGGGAAGCAATCTACAATGACGTATTGACAAAACAGCAGATGGTAAGAATTCTCACTACCTCTAGGTTAGGTTTACTTTTTTTGAATTATAATATTACAGATCTGTGTAACTCTATCAGTAACCATTCCTCCTATAGAGAGGATGGATAGTCACATTGATTATTCTAGAAGGTTTGTCAGAAACCTGGTAAAGATAATTCATCTGTTTGGAAGGTGCGAGCACTTCCCAGTGCTGATTTCACTCAAAATCAGCAAAGGATCTCTTCTGTTATAATTCCATTGTTCACACAGCATAGATATTTAAGAACGTTTGCCAGATTTTTACCACCTTTGCCACTTTTAAATGACTTCTAAAATGTAGACTTTGTGGTATATTTAATTTGAGAATGAGAGGTGGAGCCCTCATTGCACGTTCCTACTATATTACATAATTCTTCAGAAAGCTAGCATATTCCAGAATCCTTGATCGTCTTTCCCAGCCCTGTGCCAGCCATCTGCCTCACACTGCACTGGGAAATTTCAACTCTTGACACCAAGGGAATCAATTTCTGTGGCATGAATTTTACTTCGAAAGCACGACACAATTGTGTGGTTTTAAATGATCTTAGGAAATGTGAGACATTCCAGGTAGGAATTATTCCTACTACAAATACTTTTCCCTTTGGTGTTTGTCACTGAAATGTTTATTTGCCTGTCATCATGTGAAATATTCAGAAGAATGACAAAGAAATGAGACTTGACAAAAAAAAGTGCTGTAACTAATACTTGAAACTAATCACAGTTCCAGGCAGGTTACTATGGCAACTAACCTAAATGCTGCTTGCAGTACAATAGTCAAGTCATTAAGAGAATTTAGCCTTAAATGGTGTTACTAACTGGTTTCTACAGTAATGGGCCTATGAATGCCATCAAATTAGTAATGGTGATAACAATAATGTGTTTTCCTTTTGGTATGGTACCCCCTGAACAAATTGATTTTAACTCAAAACTTGATCCTTGCCTCTTGGAGACAAGTCATACACTTGTAACAGCTTCCTCCCCCCGCCCCCCCCCCCCAGTTAATCAGCTGCGTCCAGCGAATACTTATGAACAGAAGGCTCCAGCAGCAGTACAATCAGCAGCAACAGCAACAAATGACTTACCAGCAAGCGACACTGAGCCACCTCATGATGCCAAAGCCTCCAAATTTAATCATGAATCCTTCCAATTACCAGCAGATTGATATGAGAGGAATGTATCAGTCGGTGGCCAGTGGGATGCAGCCCCCACCACTTCAGCGTGCCCCACCCCCCATGAGGAGCAAAAACCCAGGACCTTCCCAAGGGAAATCAATGTGATTTTGCACTAAAAGTTTAAAGGATTGTTAAAATCATAGAAAGATCTTTTATTTTTTTAGGAATCACGACTTAACAGAACTCAACTGTATAAATAGTTTGGTCCCCTTTAATGCCAATCTTCCATATTAGTTTTCAATTTTTTTAAATAGGGCATACCATTTCTCCCTGACGTTTGTCAGCGATGTTGCCTAGAATCTTCTTACACACATTGAGTACAGAAGATATTTCAAATTGTTTTCAGTGAAAACAAGTCCTTCCATAACAATAACAGCTCCCCAGATTTCCTCTCAAATTTTTATGCCTGCTTTTAGCAACCGTGAAATTGTCATAAAACTAATGAATTTAGAAAAAGAATATAAAGATTTCTATATTCGTTCTTTACATATGAAAACCACACAGCTGAGTTCTTAGAGTTGATTCCTCAAGTTAATGAACTACTTTTGTACTTAACCCATTTCTGGATTAGGGTAACTGAAATGATCTTAAAGTTCTTTTGACTGAAGTCTGAAACTGGGTTCCTGCCGATTTGTATCTGTGGTTGAGAGTTGGAAACTAAGAATTATCCTTGACACAGAATAGTGTGCAATATCTTTCAATCCTATTACTACCCTAAAGTCGAGGAGGAGTCTGGCAGGTAGCGTAGCATTGTAGAAACAGCCTTAAGTACAGCCTAAGAAGAGAATTCCTTACTCTTCTAGAGTGTTTCTGCCATTTTTTATTTTCAGTTCTTGTGCTGAAAGAATTCCTGGTAAACTTTCAGGGTTGTGGATTCTCTTCCCCACATGAATTTTCTTTCTTTCCTCCTGGCACTGATACAAAGCACATCTCTTCTCTGCACGGTGCCAGTGCTAGTGCTTCATCCTGTTGCTGGCAGTGGGATGTGGACTGAGAAAATCAAGTTCCTAGCATTTGGGGAGATGATCGCTGAAGTGGTGGTTGTTGGTTTCGCACCCTGTTTTTAGAAACAACACCAAAATGGCAGAAGCATTGCTGACTTTAAGTTCACATCAGGAATGTGCTTGAACAATTCCCAGTACTGTCAGTATTGTGAGATAGATAATTCCTCTTTTTTAAAGATAAGGATCACTGGCTTCTATGCTTTTCTGTTCTCTCATCACTGTTCTGTTCCCAAATTTCCTTACATTTTTTCTCAAAAAAATTTAGAGCTTGTATATATATATATATATATATACATACATACATGTATATATATATGTATTTTATTTTCAGTTTAGATCTGTGAGGTGACTTCTTAATGGAAATTAATTAATTCACGTAGAATTCTTTTTTTTGTGAAATTTTACTAAAAACCCATTACATTTCTTTGTCTTCATCTAGGCTTTTTTTTTTAAAAACATAATTTTATTCATATTTGTTTTGGTTGCTTGAATTTCCTAAAGAAAAGGATTGTTTTTGACTACCAGAGTCAATTCAACATGGCAAAACCATTTTTGAGATGGTGATTAAACAGGTTAAAAACAGCTAAAAGAATTCTGGGGTGGGGTACGGCAGGGGGAGCTGCATAGAGTATTTGCTTTGCTCTCACTGGATTAGGATGAATTGAACATTAGGAAAAATTGTTTGGAGTCATTTGGATCTGAAAGAGGTTTCCATTTTTATCTTGGAAGAACTTCATGGGAAACTGTGCACATGCACTAGAATGATAATACAGAACTTGTGAGGTCCAGTGACCCACCCCCTGCCCTCCAGTGATAAAATGTCACCAACCAAGTCTGTGGATTTAAATATTATGCCAACCATATAATGAAATTTATTTAATTGGGATGAGTGTCGGGGGGGCACAGACGTGTGTTTACTTTAGAAGAAATGAAAAAGACAAGATTTTTGAAATAAATATCTGAGGCTAGTAGTCTTTGGGCCAACTGTTACCAGTTGGTATTTCTGTAAGTCCAGTTTACTTTAAGCCTGATTTACCGGACCTGGGGATTTTCAGCATGGTCTAATTATTTACTCAAAGCTATAGATGTGAACATTGTAAGCAACCTTCTAAACGGTTTCATTGTGGATTCCACTATGAATTTAAAGAATGATACTTAGAAGGCCTAATTGGAATCAGAGTTTAAAATAAAGCTTGGACCACGTTGCATACACTTTCCTCACTTGATATTTTTAGCTGCATAATCTGTACTTTGAGTATAACATCAAGATTTAACAAATAATCTGAAGATAAAAATCACATCAAATACTAAAAAAGGCTCATTTTTTATATTTGTTTTAGATGTTTTAAATAGTTGCAATGGCTTAAAAATGACGATTTAAAATGTTGCTTGTAATACAGTTTTGCCTGCTAAATTCTCCACATTTTGTAACCTGTTTTATTTCTCTGGGTGTAAAGCGTTTTGCTTAGTATTGTGATCTTGTATATGTTTTGTCCCAGTTGTATAGTAATGTTTCAGTCCATCATCCAGCTTTGGCTGCTAAAATCATACAGCGGGGAAGACTTGCTTTTGTTTCTGTTAGACTGCTTTTTGGTTCTGTATTGAGTATCTTAAGTACTGTAGAAAAGATGTCATTTCTTCCTTTGAGGCTGTTTTGTAATATATATAAGGACTGGAATTGTGTTTTTAAAGACAAGCATTCAAGTATGACAATATACTATCTGTGTTTTCACCATTCAAAGTGCTGTTTAGTAGTTGAAACTTAAACTATTTAATGTCATTTAATAAAGTGACCAAAATGTGTTGTGGTCTTTATTGCATTTCCCCAGCTTGGAAAAATCTGTGCACATACTGTTTCATAGAAGATATATTGCTTTTGATGTCCTGTGTAATGATGGGGATGCTTTTGCACACTTAGTTAATTTAATACTGGGATATCAAGGAGCTTGGATTTTGAATGTTGTATACTAAAGTCTGTAAAAGGAGACCTCTAACCTCAAAAAGAATTTACATACCAGGAAGCCTGTGTGTGTACGTGTGTTAGTTTTGGTCTTCTGTGTCATCCTGCCTCTTAACAGCTCCTTTAGGTCTCACCCACACTCAATCCCCAGGCCAACCACCATCTAGCGCTCTCACAGGAGGCACATGAAAGTCCTACCATCTGGCCTCTGGAGAAGCTGGAAGTTCTGCACACTTCCCTTGGCGATGTTCATTTTTCTTTCTTTGTTTTTGTGCCAGTTCTGGGACTTGTACTCAGGGCTTAGGTGCTGTCCAAGGGCTTTTTTTTTGCGCAAGGCTAGCACTCTACCACTTGAAACCACAGCTGTACTTCGGACTCTTTTTTTTTTTTTTAAAGAAGTTAACTGGACCGGCTGGGAATATGGCCTAGTGGTAGAGTGCTCGCCTCATGTACATGAAGCCCTGGGTTCGATTTCTCAGCACCACATAATAGAAAAGGCCAGAAGTGGTGCTGTGTGTTGGCAGAGTGCTAGCCTTGAGCAAAAAGAAGCCAGGGACAGTGTTCAGGCCCTGAGTTCAAGCCCTAGGACTGGCAAAAAAAAAAGTTAACTGGAGGTTGATGTCTCATGGACTTTACTTGCCTGATCTGGCTTCAAACTGTGATCCTCAGATCTTAGCCTCCTGAGTAGCTAGGATTACAGGTATGAGCTACTAGCACCCAGCTGCAATGGTCCACTTTTAATGCCTCTCTTCATATCAAATCAGATCCTCATGTAAGTGCTCCAGACAAATCTTTAAAGCAATTACTTTCTCTCTCCCCTTGTGAACCAATGTTTACTACAAGGCTGTAGATAGAACTACAGTCAAATACAAGCTTACTACATTTAAATTATGTTCAGGGTATTAGCCATCTTACTACACATTCAGTCTCCACATCTGATGGTTATCTCTTAAGAGAATGACAGATTTCCTACCATTGATTTTTTTTTGGGGGGGGGTTCAGTTGTGGGGCATGAACTCAAGGTCTGGGCACTATCCTTGAGCTCTTTTACTCAAGGATGGCACTCTACCACAGCACCACTTCTGATTTTCTGGTGCTTAATTGGAGATAAGAATCTCACAGACTTTTCTGCCTGTGCTGGTTTTGAACTACTATCTTCAGATCTCAGCCTCCTGAATAGCTCCAGGATTATAAGGCATGAGCCACTTGGCACCCATCTGGTTTTTCTTTCTTTCTTGGGAAGGAATGGTGGGTGGCAAGTCTACAAACTGAGCCAAACTCAAAGGAGTAGCCATGTCTCAGAAATGCTTTCATCAGTGCAATGTTCTACACACATATCATCAGTGGGTGAAGAAAAATTTAATCCAAAATTTTGATTGTGTCTAAGCCTAATCAAACTCTTGACACCACTAATGTTGGATTTAATAATGGAGGTTAGCACCTCACCCCCTAAG
This sequence comes from Perognathus longimembris pacificus, assembly GCF_023159225.1. Classification (NCBI taxonomy): domain Eukaryota; kingdom Metazoa; phylum Chordata; class Mammalia; order Rodentia; family Heteromyidae; genus Perognathus; species Perognathus longimembris. The sequence goes on from NC_063188.1 coordinate 56,699,255, forward strand.
AAGTTTACTCCTTGGGATACACACTGCCACAGAATTCCCTTGGGATACACACACACACACACACACACACCTGCCATGGTCTGCTTTCAGTAACCTTGCTGACACCACCATCCTAAGGTAACCAAAGGAATCCTCCCTTCTGGCACTCTGGGCATCTCTCCTCTCCCCCCTCTCTCTACCCCTCCTGGAGACCATTAGATACCTTTGCCAAGGAAGAAAACATCAATTGACACCTTTATTAAGGCAAATAAAGCCACATAACTTTACATGAAGGGATGGAAGGGTTAGGCATGCCCTCTTCAATAGCGAGATACGACACAAGAAGTCTACCCAGAAATCCTTCCAGAAGGCTACTAAGAGACCTCTGCTTATTAAGTCTGCCCAACTTGGTCCTGATAGGTTTCACATGAAATAATTGGTTTTCCAGAAAGGTGAAGAGAGATGGCCTTTCGATTTGAGGATAGGCTTTGGTTCAGGTATACAAGGAGAAAGTAATACTGAAAGGAAGAGAACAAAGATTGGGAAGGATGGGGGAAGACTGGAGTGAATTGATGGCCTTGAAATAACTGAATGAGAAATTCAATACCCAGCAGAACCAGGGTTTGTGAGGCAGATGATGTGTTCAGGTAAAGATGGTGATTTAGGCTGGGGTAATTGGAATGGGTTAGAAGGAATGCAAGGTGAAGAAAGATTGGAGACAGGAAAATGGCTAATGGGTCCAGGAATCCTTGAAGGGCAAAGCGGGGGGGGGGGTGGTGTCAAGAGAATATAGGATAGGGGTCTTTTAAAATTGGTATTTGCAATGAAAATCTGTTATTTCCCACTTACCTTTTCCCCCAAGGAGTCCAGTTTTGCTCAGAATTTCTGATTTTGCACACCCAATTTCACTGTGATTATTGCTCTCAAACTTGCTATGCCCATTAGTGGCATTCTTGGGCTTTCTGTGTTTGTTGCTCTGCACAAAGATGCTAGTCCTCCATTCTCTTTCAAAGCCAATTTCTTCAAAGAACCAAATTGGTTCCTGTTAGAGACATCCATTCCAAGTGCTAGTCTCCCTTTTAGTAATGTTATATTTATAAGCTTCCCTTAGGGTTTTCAGTGGGCTTTGTGGTTATTATATGTGTTAACCTGTACATAACATCTATGAGAGATGTGGAGAGAATAATTATATTCTACTTGTGACAATTAAGCTAAAAAATGATACCAGCCTCAAATCCATTGCACTTAAGAGGCAGAAGATGTATTCTAGTTCAATTCACTGGGTCTTTCATGTCTCACTTGAAAAAAAAAAAAAAGAAAGGGACTATAATAATAACTTTACCTGCTAGAAGGCAGGGGACTGGACTAGGTGATTTCCCAAGTCTCTTTTAGCTCCCAGAGCAAAGTAGTGGGGACCAAAGGCTGTGTGTGTGTGTGTGTGTGTGTGTGTGTGTGTGTGTGTGTGTGTGTGTGTGTGTGTGTTTACTCAAGAAGTGAAGAGTATTAGAAATCCTTCCCCTTTGGCTAACCCTTCTCCCCCACTAAGCTATCTCTTTTCTTTTCCTCTTGTTTAGAAAAATGAGAGGTCTGACAGGCATTTTAATGACAAAGCAGATAAGTCAAGTTGTAATTGGCTCTAATTACCACTTCCACTAGCTCTAACCTTTTTATCTTTTGCCCAGAGGCGCTCCCAGAGTGGTTTCTTACCACCTCTGGAACTCATTGCAGAAAATAGAAGGGGAAAAGAAAACACCAAAAACCTCACTAGCTTGTTGAAGGGGGCTGATTTGTGTCTTGATCACCTCATAGTAATGAAGGTGATAAACATCAAGGGAAAGACATATGGACTTTTGTGAAGTCCTGTTTTAAGCAAATAATTGCTAATTCCAAATTGTATTTATTGTTCAGAACTGAAAAGCAGAGCATTTCTAAAAAAGTGATCTGGATAAAACTTACAGTGAGTAGAAGACTGTACTTGTTTATGATGTTGATTCTCATGTAATTACATGTACCTTTTTGAGGTTGTAGGCTTTATAGTCAAATTGTATAAGAAAACGAATAGAATGAAGTAGTAATCTTTTTTTTTTTTTTTTTTTGGTAGTTGCTTGTCTGTGCTTGCCAGTAGGGAAGCAGGTAGAAGCCTGTGTCTAGCCTTGGTAAATGTATTTCAATGAAAACAAAACCAAACACAGGAGGAGGAGGAGGGTGGGGGGAGGGAATGGTGGTTTGCAGCCATCCAAGTTCTTGCTGGTTCAATCCCCAGCCCTTGGTAAGTTTTCAACCATACAGAATAGAAAGGTTGAACTTCATAGATTTCAGTGATGCTGGATTGCTTGGATTTTATCCTTTTTAGCAAAGGAAACAGTTTATTCTATTAGCACATTTTCCACCCTCTCTTCCCACATCTTGCACACACAATTCCTGGATGTGCTAGGCTCAAATGAAGTGTCTGCCAGCAACTTTTCCTTTTCTTCTCCAAAGCATCTACCCTCAACTGTACCACACACATACACACCACTTCCAGACTAAGGCAGGGGGATGGGGAGAATACCAGAGATGGCGGGAGTCTTGGGGGCCAGGAGATCAGGAACTGGAGAGGGGGAAGGGCATTGCTATCTTCCACCTATTCTGGTCCCCAAACCCACTCCATACACATGCCTGCTAGTCCATTTTGATTCCAATTCATTTGTTTTTCAATCTGCCAGGCCCCATTAAGCAAATATCCAAAATAATTGGCCTTGAACTGTTATTGGAAATTGGAAGAATCCCGTGAAACAAACTGAAAGGGAAAACATCCTTGTGTGAGTGAAAAGTACTTTTAAAAAAAAAGAGGGGGAGACGCTGACATCATTCCCTAAGACTTTCATTTGGCATCTTTATTAATGGCCTCAGGATTTTGTTTCAGAAGGATAGTCATTTGTTTAAAGCAATTTTTTTTTTCTTCACCAACCTTAGCATGGCTTGACCAATAGGACCCAGTAACCAACCAAGTGCCAAGGGTGGAACCATTTAGCCATCCTTAGACCAGGCTAATTTATACATTAAATACTTCAGAATCCTTTATTTCAAATGAGAAATGCTGATGGAACCAGAGAATACAAAATGGAGAGTTCTGTGTTGCTATAATACTTCATATCAGAATCGGGGGGGGGGGGGCACATGCTGGTCCTTAGCTTTGAGCTTAAGGCCTGTGTCCCTTTAGCTTTTAGCTTTTCATTTTCTTTTTTTCTTTTTTTGGCCAGTCCTGGGGCATGGACTCAGGGCCTGAGGACTGTCCCTGTCCCTGTCCTTTTTGCTCAAGGCTAGCACTCAGGGCCTGAGCACTGTCTCTGGCTTCCTTTTTGCTCAAGGCTAGCACTCTGCCACTTGAGCCACAGTGCCTCTTCTGGCCGTTTTCTAGATATATGGTGCTGGAGAATCGAACCCAGGGCTTCATGTATACGAGGCAAGCTCTCTTGCCACTAGGCCATATCCCCAGCCCTCCCTTTAGCTTTTCTTCTCAAGCCTAGTGGTCTACCACTTGCACCATACCTCACTTCAGTTTTATTTTTTGTTTTTTGGTACTTAATTGAAGATAAGAGTCTCATGGATTTTCCTGCCCTGGATGGCTTTGAGCTGCTAGATCACAGTCTCCTGTGTAACTAGGATTACAAGTGTGAGCCAGCAGTTCCCACCTCAGTGTGACTGATTTTTGAATTACAGAGATGCACCTCTAGAACAGTGGGTAGCTTGCATATTTTCTTTTTAAAACATTAAACAAAATTATTATGAAGATTATGTACAGAGAGGTTAGAGTTATGTAAGTCAGGTAATGAGTACATTTCTTTTTGGACAATGTCATCTCTTCCTTTGCTCTTCTCCAGTTTTTTAGCCCACATATTTTCAAAGAACTAAATGTGCACCAATTCTGTGCTAGAATTTGGGTGTCTAGCTTTCTCTGTATAAACTTGGACAAGTTATTTTTACCTCTCAGAATCTTTTCTCAGATACTAATCAACATTTAGTGAAGTCTTACTACATTTCAAGAATTATTTAAGGGTGAGGAAGTAAACTAGGTGCCTCAGGTGGCTCACGCCTGTAATTCTAGGTACTTAGGAGGCTGAGATCTGAGAATCAAGGTTTGAAGCTAGCTCACATGTCTGGGTCTCTATCATTTGAATCACATCTCTAGTCCTGCTTTTTGCTAGTTATTTAGAGAAGGAATCTAGTAAATTTTTCTGAGCAGGCTGGCTTCAAAGTTTGATCCTCCAAGTCTCAGCCTTTGAGTAGGCAGGATTATAGACACGAGTTACTAGTGTCTGGTGTTATGCCAAGTCGCGAAACGACCACCAAGAAGACCACCGAGACTCAGACGTTCCGAAATGCAAAAGCAAGGGGCTGGGGATATGGCCTAGTGGCAAGAGTGCTTGCCTTGTATACTGGGTTCAATTCCCCAGCACCACATATACAGAAAATGGCCAGAAGTGGCGCTGTGGCTCCAGTGGCAGAGTGCTAGTCTTGAGCAAAAAGAAGCCAGGTACAGTGCTCAGGCTCTGAGTTCAAGGCTCAGGACTGGCCAAGAAAAAAAAAAAAAAAACGAAATGCAAAAGCAAGGCAAGGCTTTATTCAGGCGAGCTGCAACTCGGGCCTCGTCCTACCCACCGACACAGCCGAGGTTAGGAGGAAGCCCCGAGCTGCGATTGCACAGGGCTTATAAAGGCAAAAAACAAAGTTACAGCAATCAGGTGTTCAAGCAAGACAAAAAACAAAGTTACAGCAATCAGGTGTTCAAGCAGGCAAGATTAGGACACGGGTACAAATCTGATTGGCTCAGGGTTCGAGGCATTCTGGGGGCGATTAGAGTTAAGCATTCCCAGGCAGTTAGAGTTCTTTTTTTTTTTTTTTTTTTTTTGGCTAGTCCTGGGCCTGAGCACTGCCCCTGGCTTCTTCTTGCTCAAGGCTAGCACTCTGCCACTTCAGCCACAGCGCCACTTGTGGCCATTTTCTGTACATGTGGTGCTGGGGAATCGAACCCAGGGCCTCATGTATACGAGGCAGGCACTCTTGCCACTAGGCCATATCCCCTGCCCGCGGTTAGAGTTCTTGACCGGCTGGACCCTAATAAGCTTGCCCTGGGTTTGCTCATAGTTTAAACAGACAACAAAACGGGGGCCGCCTGAAAATGGAGTTTACTTTAAGTCTTCATTCTCCCCTTCATCTGGCTGCCAGATTGTCTTCAAGGTTTTTCTTTTTTTGTACTGGGGATTGGACCCAAGATTCCATGCATGATAAGCAGGTGCTCTGTCACTTGACTTAAATGATCAAATTATATCACCCCTATTTTCCTAACTACAACATATGATTGTGTCTAGGTCTCTGTAGCCCTGTTGGTTTCCAATTCTGTGTTAGTTTTCTGTTACTGGGACAAAATACTTTAGGAAAGAAACATTTGAGCCAGGCATATGAGTGCATATGTGTCATCTTGGCACTTGTGGGACTTAAGGCAGGAGGGTTGCAAGTTTGATGACAGCCTAGGCTACGTATTCCCAGACCAACCTGAGCTGTATAACAAGACCTCATCATGACAGGCTTAACATACTACTTAAACTCCAGAAAACATCTTTGTATTAATTGGCAAGCTGATCCTAAAACACATGAGAATGCAAAGGATCCAGAGGAGGTTCTAAGTCTCCAAAAGAAGAAAGTTGTGGTCTGGGAATGTGGCTTAGTGGCAGAGTGCTTGCCTAGCATGCATGAAGCCCTGGGTTTGATTCCTCAGTACCACATAAACAGAAAAAGCCGGAAGTGGTACTGTGGCTCAAGTGGTAGAGTGGTAGCCTTGAACAAAAGAAAAATGAAAGAAAAAAATAATTTTATACAGAACATTAAAAATATTAACAATAATGAAAAACCTCGTGTCCATATTTTGGAGTTCATTTTGTTTAGCATCATCTTATATGATCCATATGTACATAGTATTGAGCTATTACAATCCTCTGTTAGGACTATCCTAGACATTTACTAATTATTACCAGTAAGGGAAACCATAGAGCGTATGTTTCTTTGGGTCTGGCTCACTTAATATGATTTTTTCCTAAGTCTTTCCATTACCTTATGAATGGGGTGATGTCATTCTTTCGGATGGAAACATAGACCCCACATTTTCTTGATCCATTCATCTGCTGATGGGCATTTGGGTTGGTTCCATATCTTAGCTATGGTAAATAATGCTGCAGTGAGCATGGTTGTACTGGTAGCTTTAGTATGATCTTGTTTGTGATAACTTGGGTAAGTGTCCAGAAGTAGAATTGCTGGGTCATAGGGGAGCTGTATGTTTAGTCTTTTGAGAAACCTCCATACTGCCTTTCAGAGTGGTTGAATAAGTTTCCACTCCCATCAACAGTGTAGAAGTATTCCCTATTGGCCACATTCCTGCCAGATCTGTTGTTATTAGTTTTCTTGATAATAGACATTCTTACTGGAGTGAGTTGGAATCCCAATGTTGTTTTGATTTGCTTTATTTATTTATTTATTTATTTATTTATTTATTTATTTATTGCCAGTCCTGGGCCTTGAACTCAGGGCCTGAGCACTGTCCCTGACTTCTTTTTGCTGAAGGCTAGCACTCTGCCACTTGAGCCACAGCACCACTTCTGGCCCTTTCTATATATGTGGTGCTGAGGAATCGAACCCAGGGCTTCATGTATATGAAGCAAGCACTCTTGCCACTAGGCCATATTCCCAGCCCCGATTTGCATTTCTTTTATGGCCAGTGATGTTGAGCACTTCTTCATGTGACTCTTGGCCATTCTTATTTCCTCTTAAGAAAAGTCTCTCTTTAAGTCTTTAGCCCACTTGCTAATGGAGTGGTTGTTTTTTTGAGTATTTGTTTGGAGGGAATTTAATTTTTTGAGTTCTAGGTGTATTTTAGACATAAGGCCCTTGTCTGTTGTATGGCTAGTGAAGATCTCCCAATATAGCTCCAGTTATCCAGCAAAAGTCTGGAAGCAGAGCTGTGGTTCAAGAGGTTGAATGCTAAGAGACTGAGTTCAAGCCCTTGTACCAGCATACACACACACACACACACACACACACACACACACACACACACACAGAGACAGACAATAACAAAGTGGATATGAGGTACTAGCCTCCTGAGCAGTCCCTAGTAGTTCTGGGCACTGACAAAAACCAAGCAAAAACAAAACCCACAATGAGGTATTACTCCACCCTAGTAAGAATGGCTATTATAAAACAAACAAATAAATGAAGGCTAATAAGTATGTGTGAGGAAATGAGAACCTTTGAACACTATTGGTGGGAATGTAAAATTAGCTCAGCCATTAGGAGGTTCTTTCTAAAATGAAAAGTAGAACTGTCAGCCAGTTTCAGTGCTCACACCTGTAATCTCTGTGTTTCGGAGGCTTCCACAGGAGGATATCTAGTTAGTTCAGGGTCAGTGTGAGCTGTATACTGAGACTCTGCCTCTAAAACCAATGGGGGGAGGAGGGAAGGGAGGACAGGAGAGGGAGGGAGAAAGAAACAAGCTAAGAATATGTGGCTCACACCTGTAATCTTAGCAATTCCGAAGGCTGGCATCTGGAGGATTGAGGTTCAAACCCAGAAAAGTCAGAGATGCCATCTCCAATGAACCAGTAAAATGCTGGGTTGGAGGCATGGCTCAAGTGATAGAGTACCAGGCAAGCAAGCCAAATCAGAGTTTGAAGTCCTGCATTCAAAGCATGGTACTGCTAAAAAAAAAATGAACAAACAAATAAGAAACAGGGATTGGAATCTTTGAATATTTTTGGGAGGAATTCAAAATGGTGCAACTTCTTCAGAAAACTTTGACATCTGGTTGACATAGAGTACCATGGGACTAGCCATTGTACTGCTAGATATATGCCCAGGAATATTCATTGCAACATTATTTCATCAGATCCAAAAAGTCAAAAGAATCCAAATACCTAGCAAGTGAAAAATGAAGAAATAAATGTGGTAGGTTCTGACAATGGAATACTATTCAGCCATAGGAAGGAACACAGTGTGGATATATGCTACAATACAGGTAACTTTGGAAAACATTGTCATGTGAAAGAAGCCAGTAACAAAAGATTGCATAGGGTATGATTGAGTTTATATGAAATGTCTGGAACAAGAAAATCCATAGAGATACAAAATAGGAGTTATTAGGGGCCAGGGGCAGGGACGAGGGTGGGGAGCGACTATTTCTCAGTGGTGTTAGAATTTTTGTTTGAGGTGATGAAAAAGTCTCGGAAATATAGTGATAATAGTTGCACAACACTACAAATGTAATTAATGTTCCTCAACTGTATATTTAAGGTTAAAATGAACACACATAAAGGTTAAAATGAAAACACAAACACACATATGTGATTGATAAGAGGACATGACACCACAAGTGTCCCTGAATTATATGTCAAAAAATGGTTCAAATGATCATTTTTGGTATGTATATTTTATTACAGTAAAAGTTAAGAAATGATCACTTTTCTGTATATTTTATCACAGTGTAAGTTAAGATTTTTCTTTAAAAGAAGTAGAACAATGACTGGGATGTTGGTCAGTTGCAAATCACTTGCTTAGCAAGTGCAACATCTTGATTTCTATCCCCAGTACCAAAAAAGATATGACAAAAGAGTAGAACAAAACTGAGGAACATAAACACACACATACAGAGAGAACTCACAGGAAGAGACTATGGGATGACTGGAATTGATTTAGGGAATCAGGAGGGAGTCTTCCTCCTGGATGAGGCTGATCCAAGCCAGGCCAGGACTAAAAGCTGAAGACACATGGAGGTAGGATTTCCAACCTATTTTCATGATAAAAATCACCTTGGGACTTGTTAAATCTCTGTGACACAGAACAGCACAAGAGGAGTGCCCAGAGAGGTCTATGAGGCCTTCTCATTTCTAATTACATAAGTTCAAGAGAGTCTACATAGTCTCCCTCTATTTTTGCCAAAGAGCATCTAAGCAACAGATCAAATGCAGAAGCAGATATGAAACTCAAACTGCCTTCTATCATGACAGATGTCAAATAGAGAAAAATGGAGCCAGGTGCTGGTAGCTCAACCCATAATCCTAGCTATTCAGGAGCCTGAGACCTGAGGATCACAGTCAAAAGCCAACTCCAATTAACTGCTAAAAAGGCAGAAATGGTGCTGTGGCTTAAAGTGGTAGAGCACTACCCTTGAGCACAAAAGCTCAGGGATGGGGCCCAGGCCCTGAGTTCAAGTCCCAGGACCTGCACAAAAACAAGAGGGAAAAATGTAAACTGTCACTGGCCTAACTGAATTTTTTGGAAAGATAGTTACTTTTTCATCACAATGGTATTTCTGTGAATGTCTAATGGGAATTATTGTTGTTTTAAATGAATTATTAGATCATGAAAATGAACTTGAACTTCTAACAAATGCCAAGAACTATCTCTCACAAAAAGCTCTTGGCGGTCCTCAATACCTTTTAAGTGTGTAAGCATTTCTGAAATCAATCATATTTAAGAATCACTGATAAAACCGGCAATCTCTATTGAAAATTCTCATTTATGAAGTATTAGCCAGGACCCAGGAGTATCTACCTATCTGTCTATCCATCACTCTATCCAGATCTCTTTTTTTTTATAGCAGTCCTGAGGCTTAAACTCAGAGCCTCAAGCTCTCCCTTAGCTTTTTCACACAAAGCTGGCACAGTTGAACCACACTTCCATCTCTGGCTTTTTGCTGGTTAATTGGAGGTAAGTGTCTCAGCCCAGGCTAGCTTCACACCACAATCCTCAGCTCTCAGCCTCCTGAGCAGTTAGGATTGCAGGCAGAAGTCTGTGTTTTTCACTTTCGTTTTGTGGCACTGGGGATAGAACCGAGGGCGTTGGGCAAATTCTCCCCCACTGTGGTTCACCCCCAGCATTAAGAGTCTGGAGTTTCAGCAAGTTCTACTAGGTGTTTACTAGGGAAGTTTGGAAACTTGGTAAGCCAATGTTCAGATATTAAAATATTTTATGATGAGCTAGGATGAATATGCCAGGCAGAACCAACAGTAGACAAATCAAAGGAGTGAGAAGTCACATGTGGCTGACAAGACTATCTGCTTTTTTGTGTGTGTATGTGTGCCTTTCCTGAGACTTGAACCAGGAACTGGGTGCTGTTTCTGAGCTTCTGTGTTTAAGGCTAGTGTTCTATCACCTTGAGCCACAGTGCTATTTCTGGACTTTTAATAGTTAGTTAGAGGTAAAAGTCTCACAGACTTTCCTGTCCAGGCTGGCTTTGAACTGCGATCCTCAGATTTCAGCCTCCTCAGCAGCTAGGATAACAGGAGTGATCCACCATGGAACCATCTGACACACAGATGCAACATTGGCTACCAGGAGCACACACTGGGCATGCTAAACTGGAGCTGGATGGGGCTCTGGGTGGAGGCTCTTTAAGTTATTGGCCCTAGAAATGTCTGGCTGCATTTGGGTTGTATACTGAGAAATTCCGCTCTGGATTTCTATTGGGAGAGACTTCTTGGACCTATTGGGTGTGGGCTTCATGGCCTAAAGGAAAGGTCTGGGTGTGATTTGTCTAGTGTGATGGACTTTGGAGACGTGGACTGCTTATAAGTGGTTGGGATACAGGGCAATTGGAAATGGTTAGAATGAGTACACTTACACTTGGCAGGTACAGTGCTAGGCACATTCAACTTTCCTAATTAATCTTGGGTGTCTTTTTCATGGCAGTGGGATTTGAACTCAGGTCTACTACAGTCTTCAAGCATCACTTTTTCAGAACCCATTCTTATCTCTGAATATGTGATTTCTCCTCCGTATAATACATTTTTTTTGAGATGGGGTCACCATGTTGACCCAGTTGGTCTCAAATTCCTGGGTTCAACTGATCCTCTTTTCCCAGTCTCCCAAGTAGCTGGGACAAGAGTGTCCAGCACCCAATACAAACTGTTATAGCCCCTTATACTCTTCCTTAGTTTTACTACAATCTAGATTTGCTGGTGTATGTCCATCTCCCCAGCTAGACCATGGCATAAGGATAGAAACTTTGACAGTTTTCTCCACTTTTGCATATCATCAAAGACATAAAAAGTGTTGAATAAGCCGGGTGCTGGTGGCTTATGCCTATAATCCTAGCTACTCGGGAGGCTGAGACCTGAGGATCATGATCAAAGCCAGCTGGGACAGGAAAGTCTGTGAGATTCTTTTCTCCAATGAATCACCAAAAAGCTGGAAGTGGAGCTATGGTTCAAGTAGTAGAGTGTTAGCCTTAAGCAAAAGAGGCTCAGGCCCCAGAACCAGCATCCCCAAAATTGCTGAATAAATACTTACTGAACTGATGGATTAGCCCAGGGGCAAAGAGTTAGGAAGGAAAGGAATCTGATTTCAAATGAGACTGAGGACTAATGATGTAGGTGTGTGGTAGAGCTATGGCCTACCATGTGCACAGAGCTAGATTTTGTTCCTGATATTGCAAAACAAAGAAAAAATAACATGCACAACATAATGAGGTTGGTTAGACTCCAGGGCCTGAAGAACATATTATCTGTGTGTCTTTGGTTCTGTTGCAAATGATAAAGAAGATTTGACTGAAAGAGATGCAGAGAGGGAAGCAGCCTGTTCTGGGATGGAGGAGTGGAGAGTACTGAAAATTAGGAGACAGTAGGATATCTCTGCTTTTGTTACAGGGCCCTGTGCCTGCCACACAAACCTGTGAGAATTAGTCAGGCACCTGTGGCTCATACCTACAATCATAGCTACTCAGAAGGCTGAGGCCTGAGGATTGCAGTTCGAATCTAGCCCAGGTAAGAACATTCAGGAGACTTATCTCCAATTAACCACCAAAAAAATCCATCCCCAAAGTGGAGCTATGGCTCAAGTGGTAGAAGTGCTAACCTTGAGCAAAAAAGCTCAGGAACAGAGCTCAGGCCCTGAACTCAAGCCCCAGGACACACACACACACACACACACACACACACACACACACACACACACACACACGTCTTGGTGAGAATATTTGAATCATAATGGATGTTCATGCTCAAAAATAGCCAGAGACCAAACCCACCAGTGTGAGACAGGAGCTTAGCAGAGCTGTGAGTGCAGGCTTCCTTCCCCAAGTAACTTAATCAGACTTGAAATAAGAAAAAGAACGTAAGTTTATCATCTAGCCAGGTCACAACAGTGCTCAGCCACAGAATGATTCCCTAGCTGCCTGGTGAGAAATCTAGTAGGCTCAGGGCTCCAGAGGGGCCACAGGTCACCTGGGCCCAGTCCAAGTTGCCTGGAGGGCAGCTCCAGCCCTCGACTAATTGACCCTAGAGGATTGCTTTTCTCCTCTCTGGAGTGGTAGTTGGAGCTCCATTGCCTTTTCTCAGGCCTTCCTTTACAAGTTAAGATTTGCCAGAGAAGAACATAAGCAATGGGGAATAGGGAGCTGCCCTGCTGTGGAATGACTTGCAGGCAGGATCGCCAGTCATCTAGCTCTCTTGCTCAGCAGGAAGATGGGAACATCATTTACTTTGTCCTTCCTAGTGCCCCCTCATCTTCAACCCCAAATGGAAGAACCCTTTTTCATAGGTTTCTTGTGTGTACGTACGCGCCAGTACAGGACTTGAAGTCAGGGCCTGGGCACTGTCTCTGAGCTTTTTGCTCAAGGCTGGCACTCTAACACTTGAACCACAGCTCTACTTTTGTTTTCTTTTGGCAGATGACTGGAGATAATAGTCTCTTGGATATTCCTGCCTGGGCAGGATTTGTACTGCAATCCTCATGTCTCAGCCTTCTGAGTACCTAGGATTACAGGTGTGAGCGCTAGTGCCCTGCTCTCACCAAAACTTTTGTAGAAATTGAATCCCTATTTTGGGATGCTATAGGCATGATGGTGCATACCTATACTCCTACTCTCAAAAGGATTGTGAATTTGAGGCCAGCCTGTGCTACAAAGGGAGATACTGCTTCAAAATAGACAAGACAGGGACTAGGAAGGTGGTAGCATGCTTGCCTAGCATGCATGAAGCCCTGGGTTCGATTCCTCAGTACCACATACACATATAAAATGAAAAGTATTGCTGTGGCTCAAGAGGTAGAGCGCTAGCCTGAGCACACAGAGCCCAGGCCCTGAGTTCAATCCCCAGAACAAACAGAATCAAATAAGCAAAAAAGACAAGACAGACACATAGACAGACAGAAGGTAGAAACAATCTGTGATACTTGCAATTGAGATATTTGGGAGGTGATTAAAATGAATGCCACCATATGAGTGGGGCTTCAGTCCAGTGAGACGGTAGCTTTATAAGAAGAGAAGGGGGAAAATGATTTGTTTTTGTTTTATGATTTCAAGTGAGTTATATTGAAGGGGGTCTCATTGGTCTCATCATTATGTTTGAAGGAAAGAGCTGAGTCTTCATTCTCATGCTATTGTTAACCTTTCACTAACTGAACTTTAAATAATTTAACCTAAAGTTAGTTTTTGATGAAACGAGAATATCGGGATTTTTTTTTACTGAAGTCATTTTATCCCTCCCTCCAGTTTTGCTTTGTTTTGTTTGCTTCTTCGTTATTGTCAAAGTGACGTGCCAGAGGGGTTACAATTTCATATGTAAGGCAAATACGTTTCTTATCCAACTTGTTACCTCCTCCCTCATTTTTCCCCCACTTCCCAGATCCGCCTGCCCATCACCAATTGGTTTTGTAAGTATCACTAAAAAGACATTTTGTTAATAAAATCAATATATGGTCAGATAAGAAGCAAGAAGAAAACAGTTGCCTTGAGTTTGTTTCCATTTTATTAATAAAGCTTTAAATGGTAAAAAAAAATTAATAAAAAGAAGAGGAGGAGAAGATCTGAGTTCTAATGTCCTGTCTTGCCAGGCAAAGCTCTGCATCATCTCAGAATACAGCTGCCCGATCTTGAACACCCCAGCCTTCAGAACTGGGAGCTGAACAGACGTTCCTATTTTATTAGTTTGTGCTGTTTCCATAATTAGAACTTTTGACAATGAATTATTATACGTTATATAATATTTAGTTATAAAATAGTACTTACATATGACATACTTATTAAGTCTTACTATAGAATAAATGATCTCAATTATTATGTGGTGATATAAATTAATTGAACAATTATAGAAACAGAAAACAGACCAAGACAGCAACATTGGGCAGTGGCAGTAGGAATGGAAGGAGTGTGAGGGAGAGGAACGAAGGCCTGGTGTCAGCCCTGCTATTAGGGCTAGCATGGGGCTGAGTAGTGCAGCCATTCCAGTTCCTCCCTACCTGGACTTACATTTTTTGTTGTCAAACTTGACAAAGTTTTCACATAGGATCACAGGAGCACAATTCTTTTCTTCTTTTCTTCTTCCTTCTTTCCCCCTCCCCCTTTCCCTTCCCCTCCCCCTCCCCCTCCCCCTTCCTCCCCCTCCCCCTCCCCCTCCCCCTCCCCTTCCCCCTCTGCCCCACTCCTCCTACACTTCCCCCTCTTCCCTCCTACTCCTCCTTCTTCTGGTCCTGGGGCTTGAACTCTAGATTGGGCATTGTCCATAAACTTCTTTTGCTCAAGGCTAGCACTCTACCACTAGAGCCACAGCACCACTACCAGCTTTTTCTGAGTAGTTTATTATAGATAAGGGTCTTACTGAATTTCCTGCCCTGGCTGGCTTTGATCCACAATCCTCAGATCTCAGCCTCCTGAGTAGCTAGGATTATTTGTGTGAGCTACCAGTGCCTGGCTTGAGGCAATTCTTTCACCAGATGTCTTAAGGTTCTACAATCTCTTGTGGTAGATCTTTCTAACTTTTGGAGAACTCTTTTAGTGAAGGACCAGTGAAGGCTGTTATGCCAAGTCGCGAGATGACCACCAAGAAGGCCACCAAGACTCAGACGTTCCGAAATACAAAAGCAAGGCAAGGCTTTATTCAAGCGAGCTGCAACTTGGGCCTCGTCCTACCCACCGACACAGCGGAGGTTAGGAGGAAGCCTCGAGCTGCGATTACACAGGGCTTATAAAGGCAAAAACAAAGTTACAACAATCAGGTGTTCAAGCAAGCAAGATTAGGACACAGGTACAAATCTGATTGGTTCAGGGCTCGAGGCACTCTGGGGGCAGTCAGAGTTAAGCATTCCAGCGGTTAGTTCTCGACCGGCTGGGCCCTAATAAGCTTGCCCTGGGTTTGCTCACAGGGCCTGCTTATCTCAGGTTCACGTGGTAAAGTGGGGTTCGCGTGGTAAAGTGGGGTCTAACGTCAAAGTCTGGCACTTCAAGGCTAGACATAGGTATATGTAAAATTTCATGTATTATTTTGGGAGTCTCCACCCAGGAGTCCTTTCATTGATCTTCGGGAACTCATAAAATTAGTTTTTTTTTGTGTGTGTGTGTGTGCCTATCCTAGGGCTTGAACTCAGGGCCTGGACACTGTCCTTGAACTTTTGTGCTCAAGACTAGTACTCTACCACTGGAGCTGTACTTTTGAAATTATAGCGTTTAATTGGAGATCAGCGTCTCACAAACTTTCCTGCCCTGGGTTGACTTTGAATCATGATCCTCAGATCTCATCCTGCTTAGTAGCTAGGATTATAGGCATGAGCCACCAGTGCCTGCCTCCAAGTTTGGACTTTGTTTTGCCAGTCCTGGGGCTTGAACTCAGGGCCTGGGCCCTGTTTCTGAGCTTCATTTTGCTCAAGGCAAGCACTCTGCCACTTGAGCCACAGCGCCACTTCTGGCTTTTTCTGTTTATGTGGTACTGAGGAATTGAACCCAAGGCTTCCTGCATGCTAGGTAAGCACTCTACAGCTAAGCCATGTTCCCAGCCCCCAAGTTTCAAATGTTTGATCTATAGTATTTGTCTTGGCCTGTAATAGCACTTGGGTGGTATTTTTAAATCTTACATATTTTTTCTTACAACACTGGTGCTCAGGAGAATTGGGGGGATAGCCTATAAAATATATAGTTATTAAACTATGATCACATTCTACCACCTTTCTCTACAACTCTAAATGATGCATTATCCTTGTCAGTGGCTATCTAGTCTCTGCTTAAACATTTTCAACAATGGGGAACTCATTATTATTCCCCAGGCACACTCAAGCCTGTCATTGTGCCTAATTAAGTATATTTAGAACTAAGCATAACACTTCAGATGATCTTATGATATTGCTGTTCTCTGTAGCCCATCATCTGTAGCACATACAACCTATATACAAATATATAGAAGATATGAACTATGTATCTATATATTATTATTTGCTAATGAAGGTTTTCACATCTTTTCCCACCCATTCACTTACTTGCAGTCTTTTTCAACCAACCCTTTCCTTTATTCAATAAATATTTCCCAAGTGTCTCTTTTATTCTAGAAATATCCAAAACATAGGGAAAGGGATGCAATGACAAATAAGAAATGACATCTGGACTGGGTATGGAGGCTCAAGCCTGTAATCCTAGCTATTTGGGAGGCAGAGATCTGTCAGATTGTAGTTTGATGATAGCCCAGGCAAAAAAGTTCACAAATCTCCATCTCAACCAATGGTTGAGTGCAGTGGCATAGGCATGTCATTCCAGCTACGTAGAAAACCCAAATAGAAGGAGTACAGTTCTGGCTAGCCAAGCATAATGTGAGATCCTGTCTCAAAAATAACATTAAAAAGTCTGGGTGCCAAGTGGCTGTCACCTGTAATCCTAGGTACTCAGGAGGCTGAGATCTGAGGATTGTGGTTCAAAGCCAGCCCAGGCAGGAAGGTCTGTGAGACTCTTATCTCCAATTAACCACCAGAAAATGGAAAGTGGCACTATGGCTCAAAGTGTTAGCATGCTAGCCTTAGGCTGAAGAGCTCAGGGACAGTGCTCAAGCCCAGAGTTCAAGACCACAACCAACAAAAAACCAGCCTCTCCCCCCAAAAAAACCGAACAAAACAAAACAACAACACAAATAACAAGGACTGGCTGGGTTCATCTGGTAGAGTGCTTGCCTCGTAGGGGCTCAAGTTCAAATACCAATACTGCAATAAATAAATAAATAAACAGTAAGTAAGTAAATAGAATGAGCTACAAAATTCATTACTTTAGTATTTGGGGGATATGGTGTCCATCAGCTGTCAATTGGTCAAATGGTACCAGTGCATCCATCTTACATTTCCATGTCTAGCATTTATCTTTCCCATTGTCATTTTTCTGGCTATGTACCCCCATTCATTGTTTTTCTTCAAAGTTCAACTCCATTCTTCTAGTCCTTTCCCCCTATACTTCCATTGGGAGAAAAAAGTTAAGGATTGACCTAGGATTCAGGGTCTTTCTTTTCCTTTCTCATGACAGTGATGTTTTCTTACAAATTCTGTACAGTACTTTTGGTTTTGCCTTGCCCATGTCAACTGCCCTGCTTGAATAACAGTGGGCAGGCTCACAGACAAGTGACAGTTTCCTATTGGTTACAGATCTTATTTATCTCCCAAGTCCTCACAAGCTGTGGTTGTGTGTCAAAAGTTATGGGGGGGGGCGCGTGCTGGGAATATGGCCTAGTGGTAGAGTGTGTGCCATGTATTTATGAAGTCCTGGGTTCAATTCCTCAACACCATATATATATAGAAAAGGTGAGAAGTGGCGCTGTGGCTCAAGTGATAGAGTGCTAGCCTTCAGCAAAAAGAAGCCAGGGACAGTGCTCAGGCCTCAAGTTCAAGCCCCGGGACTGGCAAAAAAGAAGAAAAAAGTTATAGGCAAGGGCTGGGAATGAAGCTTAGCAGTAGAGTGCTTGCCTTACATGCATGAAGCCCTGGGTTGGATTCCTCAGTATCACATAAACAGAAAAAGCCGAAAGTGATACTGTGGTTCAAGTGGCAGAGTGCTAGCCTTGAGCACAAACAGGCTCAGGGACAGAGCCCAGGCCCTGATTTCAAGCCTAGGACTGGCAAAAAAAAATTATAGGCAGTTGAACCCTGAAAACATTGGTAAAATTTGTGTTTTAAAGGCAAGATGAGAAGCTGGGTGTGGTAGCCTAAGTCCGTTTTCCCAGCACTCGGGAGAATGAGGCAGGAGAATTGCTTGTGCCTAGAAAATTGAGGCCAGCCTGGGCAACATAGCAAGATGTCTTCTAAAAATATTGCCTACTATGTGTGAGGCCCTGGGTACACTCTTTAACACCACAAAAACAAAACACTCATAACAAAAAATCAAGAGGAAGACAGAGAGAGAGAGGAAGGAAGAAGAAAAAGGCTGAATATGATTAAAACACATTATACTTATGTGTGGAAATGTCACAATGAAACCTGTTATTTTGCATAATTAATATACACTAGTAAAAACTTAAGGTGTGATGCTCATTTATAACGTGGTAATTGGGATGTGGTGGTACACACCTGTAGTCTCAGCACTCAGGAGGTATAGCATGTTCCAGATCAGCCTGGACTATATAGAAAGACCATCTCAACAAACAAAAACACCAGATGTAATAAATGTCTTCCTCTTACTCAAAATGAACATCATTTGCTTTCCCAAGTCCTATTGGTTCTTCAAAGTAATCATTGCTTTTTTCAGGAGACTACCTACTCACACTAGCCCCCAATATCTCCACCTTGGGGATGCCTAGCAATCTAGTCAATATCACACAAGCCATGCAGCTTAACATTTTATTTTAGTTTTTCAGTCCTACGGGTTGAACTCAGGGCCTGGGCACTGTCCCTGAACTGTTTTGTTTGTTTGTTTGTTTGTTGGTTGGTTGGTTTTTTGTTCAAGGCTAACGCTCTACCACTTAAGCCACAGTGCCACTTCCAGCTTTTTTTGTTTATGTGGTACTGAGGAATGGAACCCAGGGCTTCATGCATGCTAGGCAAGCACTCTACTACTAAGCCACATTCCCAAGCCAGCCTAACACTTTTCATCAAGGAGTTGTTTGCTATTCAGGTTTGTATTCTCATATGTGTAACTTCTTTGGTGGGAATTCAGATTTGAATAAGCCTTTTTTTCAGTACTAAGGTTTGAATTCAAAGCCTCCCCTTTGCCAGGAAGGTGCTCTATCACTTGAACCATGCCATCAGCCTTTTTTTGCTTTAGTTATTTTTGTATTTGTGGGCCAGTACTGAGGCTTGAACTCAGAGCCTGGGTGCTATCCCTTAGCTTTTTCACTCAAGGCTGATGCTCCACCACTTGAGCCATAGCTCCAATTCTAGCTCTCTGGTGATGACTTGGAGATAAGAGTCTCACAGGCTTTTCTGACTGGGATGGCTGTGAATCATGATCTTCATTCAGATCTCAGACTTTTGAGTAGTGAGGATTAAGGTGTGAGCTACTAGCTGCTTTTGTTATTTTTCAGTAGGGTCTTATGTTTTTCCCCAGGGCTGGCTGTTGACTGCAACCATCTTTTCTAAGTTCTTCTAGACCATAGATGTGTGCTACCATGCCTAACTTGTTGATTGAGATGGGGTCTTACTTTTTGCCTAGGCTGGCTTCCAACCTCAGTCTTCCCAATCTCTACTTCTCAAATAGCTGGAATTACAGGTGCTCATGCTTGGCCTTTGAGTACGCTTTTATAGAGTTTCTGGTATTTCTATAGTTGTTGTGGTGGTAAGGCTTGAGATTGGAACCCAGAACTTCATGCATGCTAGACATGAGCTATGTCTCCAACTCTTG
Source organism: Perognathus longimembris pacificus (assembly GCF_023159225.1). NCBI lineage: Eukaryota > Metazoa > Chordata > Mammalia > Rodentia > Heteromyidae > Perognathus > Perognathus longimembris. The sequence goes on from NC_063188.1 coordinate 56,718,837, forward strand.
GTTTTGCTTCTTCCATGAGCTAGTATGTAAGCTATTTGATTCACACTTACACAATTCATTGGAAAAATTAGGAATGCCTATGTAATGGGGCTGAGGAATACTAAGAAGGACTGTTCTAGATCCAAACCTTTTCTCACCATGGTGCTATAGTGTTTGTGCCCTCAATGAGACCTGTATCCCTTTGCTTATTTTCTTGCAACATTCACTATGAAAATGCAAGTCAACCTGTGCTCTTCTCTCTGCAAATAGCAGTGGAGAGGCCAAAGCAGCATAGCTAGTATGGGAAAAGCACAGCTCCCAGGATTCTATCCTCCCCTCCCCTTCACTCCCATTGACTAGAGTTACCCTGATTTGTTCTATGGACCCAAGCTACCCTGAGACTTTATAAATCATTTGGTTGCAAACACAAGGAAAAACAAATCAGGGCATTAGATCTCAAACATTAGTGCATTCAAAGATTCCCTGGAAGGCTCATTAACAAATAGGTTTCTGGGCTCTGACCTCCAAGTTCTTGATAATTTACATCTCTAGTCAGTTTCCAGGTGATTCTGCTGGTTCAAAGACCATGCACTCTGCACACTACTGCATGCTGGAAATGTGTTGATGGCTTCCCAGAATTCCCTAGGAGAAGCACCAGCAAAAAGCCACTAGTTAGGATTTCTGACCTTAGGCTTTTGGTTCTAAGCAAACCCTTAAAAAGAATTTCTCAATGCCTAATTATCCTAAGTATGAATGGATGGAACTTCAATCTGAACTGTTGGTGCAGCCTTCCTAAAGATTTGTTTTTTTTTTTTTTCATAGTGGTAGTGGTGCTAGGGTTTGGACTCTGAGTCTCATGCTTGCTAAGACCAGCACTTTTACCTTTGAGCCATAATTCCAGACTACCTTTTGTATACTAGTTACCTTTCGCGTGAGCACATGCCTGGACCTTAATCCTCCTATTTTATGCTTTCTAATGTAGGTGAGGATCACAGGCACATACCACCATGTCCAGTTTCTTCCATCAAGATGGAGTCTTGAGATTTTTTGGTGGTCCTGGGGCTTGAACTTTGGACCTTGGCACTGTCCCTGAGCTCCTTTTTGCTCAAGGGTAGCACTCTACCACTTGAGCCACAGCACCACTTCTGGCCTTTTCTGTGACTAATTGGAGATCACAGTCTCACAGATAGATGTTCCTGCCTGCCCTGGCTTTGAACTGCAATCCTCAGTTCTCAGCCTCCTGAGTAGCTAAGATTACAAGTGTGAGCCAGTGGTGCCTGGCTGAGATTGTTTTAAAATGTCTAGTCTGGAATTTCAGTCCCCCAATCTCAGCTGGGTTAGCAGGCACATGCTAACAATCCCCAGCTATTGGTTGAGATGGGGATCTCAGCAAACTTTTTGCCTGGGCTGCTCTTGAATTGTGATCGTCTCAATCGCAATCTCTGAAGTCATTAGGATTATAAGCTTCCTGAACTTTAGATTCAGCACTAAGTTGAAAATCACAGGACCTGAAAGGATCACTAGGGCTTGGCATAGACTGTGAGACACCCCTTGCAGAAATTCCAATGACTGGGATGGAAGCGCTTGGCCAACCTTTTCATTCTCTGAAATGTACATATCAATAGAATCACACAGTGTTTACAATATAAAGACAATTTTATTGCCCATAAAAGCCTTTAATAAGTCATTTTTATCCTGTTTCAGTAGGACCTTATTCTTTCTGATGAAAATCCAGTCATAGCATCTCTCATTAAAAATAAAATTATTTTTTGAAATAAATAAATATATAAAATAAATAGCATATACATTTCATAAATAGTTTGTCCTTATGCACAGTATTCATGCGTAACATTTGAATATGATTTTCTAACAGCCTAGCCCTCTTCCCACTTGCAATGGCAGGAAAACTGCATGTCAGGACGAATGAGAAATCGGCAGACCCGGAACAGGGGCTGGCTCGCAGCAGGGCGGGAGCCCTGAGGATTTTCTTCAGGAGACTTTTTCAAAGCTCTGTAGGTAGCATCTGTGGCAGATTCCTTGGTCTTTCCTTTATATCCATTCTCAAGGTATTTGGGAGGATTGTGGGGCAAGACAACCCCTGACCTAGGACTCCCCTGCCACACCCCTCCCCTCCAATTCTTTGTCATTCCACCTCAGAGGAAAGAACATGATTAAAGACAAAAGTATATACAGGCTTTCCCTCAGGCCCGCCCCATCCCCCCACATCCCTCCCCAAAATAACTCAACCTTCATATACACTTTGAACAACCAGGGAACAACAGCTGGGTCAAGTTGAACAGTAAGTGCCTCTCTGTTATCTAAATTGATAGGAAGACTTGGAAAGCTATGAGTATAGTGCTTGGAGACACAGCCGTGGCCTCAGAGTTACTCAGGTCACAGATTCTCTCCCCTGCCCTCCCCGCCCCAAGTTCATTACCTATAACGGAAGAGGTCTCTGGACATGGAGGGCAACTTAGAAGGGTCTACTGGCCTGGGTAAAAAGTGAGTGAACTTCTGGTGTCGTTTAGTCCTGTATCCCTCGCGGGGTGAGCCGTCTTTGTTCAGGGCCACATAATACTGTCTCTCTGAGTCTGAGTGTTTGTACAAGGTGGAGGCATAAGTGTTGTACCAGTTTTCTTCAAACTGTTCCCGGAAAACACATTCACGTGTGAGTTTCTTCTGTGAGGGTGAGAAAATAAAGCAGAGCTCATTAGATGACTCCTTAGAACAGCAAGGCACACAGAGGGCAGACAATGGCAGTCCTCTCTCCCCCACATTATCCAGTAGCATCCAGGGTCCATCCTCTTTCACAAACTACACAAAAATGTTGTAGGTGAGATCTTTGTTTGGTTGCCTTTTTTTTCTTTGGTTGGTTGTGGGGCTTGAACTCAGAGACTGGGAGCTGTCCTTGAGCTTCCTTTGCTCAAGGCTAGTTAGTGCTCTACTACTTGAGCCACAGTACCACTTCCAGGTAAGATCTTTCTTGATGAAAGGGGATTGGAGGAGATGGCCTCCACTGCATGATTGGTTATTATTTTTTTATGCCATTACTGAGGCTTGAACTCAGGGCCTGGTGATGTTCCTTAGTGTTTTCACTACAGGCTGGTGCTGTACCAGTGGAGCCACTGCTCCACTTCTAGCTTTTTGCTGGTTAATTGCAGATAAGAGTCTCTCACATTTATCCGCCCTGGCTGGCTTGGACTCTTGGTCCTCAGATCTCAGACTCCTGAGTAGTTAGGATTAGAGATGTGAGCCACCGGTGTTTTGTTCCTCCACTGGAGTTTTGAAATGAAGGATTTCCTTCATGGGCTCCCAATGCCCCTGTGGAACCCACTGAGAAATTCCTCCCCACCTAAGGCTAAGAGCATTCAAATTCATTGAGAATGCAGTCAACGCAATCAACTGATAGGCAGAGGCCTCAGATCTATATAAAGCTCTATGCACAGTGAGCTGTGATCTTTTGTACTGAAGTGTCTCAGGCCTGTCAGTTAAAGAGCTCAGAAAAGATCTTGAAAACCTCCGCCAACCTGCCTATTTGAAGCTGGCAGCCCCAGGGTCTCTTGCCTCTGTCCCTTCTCACTCTTGATTGGGCCGCCATACTTCTTGCAAGGGTAGTGGATACAGAGTGCTGGGGACAGGCCTATCTCTTAGGTGTCAGGGAAAAATGTGTTCTGATTCCATGGGGTTGTAGGGAGCCAGAAAGCATACTATGTGACTCAAAAGTCCAAGCCAGGCAATTGGGATCCTCTGAAAAGGCTAAGGTCAGCAGGGCTTGTATTGAAGACAGGGCTTGTGTTGCAGCCTGCCCAGGCCTAGCTAGGGGCTTAGTGCTGTCAGCAGACCCTGAAACCTTCGTTTTTCAACTGTTTGTTTCATTTGGCCATTGGGATTCAACTGAAGTGATGTGGAAATCAGGGTCTCTGCTGCTAACCTCAGAATATGATTTGAAGACATTTGCCCACTGACTGAATTTCTCCTGCCTGCTAGTTAGTTATTCCTCTGGATGGCATTTTTTTTTCTGCCAGTACTGGGGCTTGACCTCAGAGCCTGAGCACTGTCCTTTAACTTTTTAGCTCAAGGCTGCCACTCTACCCTTGAGCCACAGCTCCACTTCTGGCTTTTTGGGTGGTTACTTGGAGATAAGAGTATCATGGGTATTTCTACTCACTGGCTTCAAATAGCAATCCTCAGATCTCAGCCTCCTGAGCAGCTACAATTACAGGCATGAGTCACTGGTGCCCAGCTCCTTAGCTTTTATGCTCAGGGCAGGCACTGTACTTACTGTTTGAACTACAGCTCTACTCCTGACTTTTTAAGTGGTTAATTGGAGATAAGAGTCTCACACACTTTCCTGCCTGCACTGGCTTCACAATTCTTATATCTCAGCCCCCTCAATAGCTAGGATTACAGGCATGAGTCACTGGGGCTTGGCTCTGGAGAACCATTAAAAGTGCTACATCCTCTGGGTTACTGCACTAAACCCCAACCATCTACTGACAAACAAGTGGCAGCTTGCGATTATCAGTCTAGCTGGCCCTCTAGTACAAAAAGCAAAAGTAAATGTATCACAGAAGAGCTTAAGTTTTGATGGGGCGGGGGGCTGAGTGGGTGAAGATATTGTGGAGAAGGGCCCTGAGCCGCCAAGAAGGAACAAGAAGCTAATCCTTTACAGTTGACAAAAGTGCTTTTAAGTGCTAGATAAACATCCTTTTGCCTTATATTGTCCAAACACTGGTGGGTAATAGCCTCTGCAAAATAGGAAACTATGAAGCTTACCGATCCATAGAGCTCTCCTCGTTCATTCATCCCCAGGTACAGGCCTGAGTCCACACCCCGGATGCTAATCAACCCCACAGCCAGGCTGATAAACTCCAGAATTCCTAGAGTAACAAAAGGAACACCATTCTGTTAGTCACATCAAGCTAGGGCAAAGCTGTGCGGGTGACATGACCCTCCCCCATAATGAGAAGCCACCCGTGAGAGCCGGTGGAGATTCTCTGATAAAACAAATCTGTTTCTAGGCTCCAGTGGCTTATGCCTGCAATTCTAGCTACTCAGGAGGCTGAGATGTGAGGATCATGGTTCGAAGCCAGCCTGGGCAGGAAAGTCCTAGAAACTCTTATTTCCAAGTAACCACCCAGAAGCTGGAAGTAGAGCTGTGGCTCAAGTGGTAGAGCATCAGCCTTGAGCAAAAAAAAAAAACAACCCTCAGAGCTGGAACCCAGGTCTAGGTCCTGAGTTTAAGCCTCAGGAGCAGCTCCCCACCCAGACACAGATACACACACACACACACACACCCCAAACCAAACAAAAACCCTATCTTTTACAGCAAAAATGAAACTTCAGCTAAAACACCCAGAATCTCCAGACCTCAGTTTTTACATGTGGAAAATAGGAGAACTCAATGTCTGCCTATATTTAACACATTTAATAATTTCATCGATTTATTTGGCAGTTTGGGGGGATCAAATCCAGGGCCTTGAGTGTGTTAGGCAAGCAATTTGCATGGAGCCCCATCCACCATCCCCAGCCTTCCTAGGTTTGTTATAAGGAAGACCACAAGAAGGCTTTGGTTACTAAAGGTTCAGAATTATAAGATGTTATTGTTGTCAAATAGCAGCCATTTTAAGAAATGGGAAGGCTGTTTTCTCAATGCAAGTAGTTTCTGGAGCGTTCCCAAAGTCACCTTGCTCCCCCCAGCATACACAGCATTTACTTTGCTGTCCTCCGGGCTGAACTTGTTTTGCACCCTCTCAACTCCCATGTCCTTAAAGCCACATGGGGCTGTCAACTGCCCTTAGCTGCTGCTAACAAATACCACACAGGCCACTCAGTTTGTTCAGTCTGCTCATGGCAGGAGGGAAGACTTGGCCTCACGAGAGCTTTCTCCTAAAAAGTTCTCGCAGCTAGTTCAGTCTCAAGCTGACAAGCCTGTCACTCTCCCCTTCTCTCTTGAGATTTTTTTTAAAAAAGTTTATCCACAGCAGAGTTGGCAGGTGGTATTGGACTCCATACTGATATGAAATGTTGCAACTTGAAGGGGAAAGGGAAGAAATTCAGAAATGGCCTTTTTGCTGACAAGGTTAGAGGTAAAGCCTTGAATATGTTTTCATTTACCCCATGGGAAGAAAAAGGACAACTCTAAAGAGGGGGAAAGGACCCAGAAATGAAATCCTGATGAAACTGAAGACTTCCACAGTTTTGTCCTAAGATGGTATCTCTTTCATCTAGCTACAGATGTAATAGTCAGTTGGAGTCTTCTTTGAGATTTCAGTCTCCTACCTGTTTCAAAATATACAGACTAGGGCTAGGAATGTGGCTTAGTGGTAGAGTGCTTGCCTAGCATGTATGAAGCCCTGGCTTCGATTCCTCAGTACCACCCAAACAGAAAAAAACAAAAGATGCTGTGGCTCAAGGGGTAGAGTGCTAGCCTTGAGCAAAAGAAGCTCAAGGACAGTGCCCAAGCCCTGAGTTCAAGCTCCAGGAGTGGAAAAAAATAAGCAAACAAATAAAAAATATATTCAGACTAAAAACATGGATGCAATTGTTTGACATATCCAAGATAGGAAATGGGATCACACTTAATTAGCTGTCATTCATTCTAAAAATTGAAATTATTCAGGGTAATACTATTTTAAATTGCCTACACAGGAAGCAGAGCAGATTGCATAAAACGAAAGTTTTTTTTTTTTTTTTTGAGATAGGGTCTGGCTATGAAGCCCAGGTTGGCTTTGAACTTGCAATCAATTTTCTCTCCTCTAGCTCCCAAGGTACGAAGGTCCAAATTTACAAGTGGCTAATTTTGAAATCAGGTTAAAACCTCCAGTGGGAAGTCTCCTATAGAACTCCAGAGGTTTGGCTAGTGGGTCTTAGGGTCTGGCCTTTGGTCTCTCATTTGCAATCCTCAGTTGGGTTGTTACAGTTGCTTACAGTACATAGAAGGGAGTCTTGGGAAGACAGATTGGCACATACTGATGAGAGAGACGGAAAAATGGCTAGTGCTGAGTAGAGGCTAATCAAACACCGATTTAATGGATTCACATGGTCCATCGCACTGGTTCTGCCCTGCCTAGCGTTTTAATAAATGAGCCACAAGAAGACATAGAGGCTTACTTATCTTAGTTCTAAAAGACACAGATGAGAGGGTGACACTGTGGAAAGATCTCAAGAAGATGGCAAAGTGGCCTGGCTCTACCAAAATGTGCTCCTTTCAGAGCAGTATTATAAAGTCCTGCACTATGGTCATCCAAATCCAAGGCATTTAGGTTTGGGGTTTTGTTGGACAAAAGTGAGCTCAAAGTACAGAGAGTTGATTTAACTGTACCCCTTAGTTCGTGGCTATTATACTTGTTGAGGGCTTTCCAGTCTTTCTCTCTCTCTCCCTCCCCCTCCTCTCTCTGTCTGTCTGTCTCTCCTCCATACGCTGTACCATTCATCTCCACACTTTGGGTAACCATATTTCTTCTTTGCTTTTCTGTGATGCTGGGTATTGAACTCAGTGTCCTGAGCATGCTACGTGTAGTTTAGTTACATGTAAGTTTGCCTATCTTTGAAAAATATAATAACAATTGCCTAAGAGATTTGATTGGGTGAAGTAAACTCAGAAAGATGGTGAATGATTAGCAGAACTAGCAAAAATCAAATATAAAACTGTTTACATAAAAATTGTCTGACATGGTGGTATGTGCCTTTAATCCCAGCACATGGAAGGCTGATATAGGCGAATCCTAAGTATGAGAGAAGCCTGAACTAAATAGCAAGATTCTGTCTTCGTTTTTTTGGTGCCAGTGCTGGGGCTTAAATTCAGACCCTCAGCAATGTCCCCGAGCTCTTGTGCTCGAAGATAGCCAGAGCTCTAGTTTCTAGGGTTTTGCTGGCTAATCGGCAATCATAATCTTTGAGAATTTTCTGCCTAGGCTAACTTCAAACCATGATCCTCAGTTTTCAGTCTCCTCAGGTAGGATTATAGGTATGAGCCATAGGTGCCTAGCAAAAAACTTTTATATAAAAAGAAAAATCTAATGTATTGTACTCATATAAACTGCTTTGTGGAATGGTAACTCCTTTGTACATACAACCACTTAATTATAGTAATAAATCAATAAAAAATTTAAAAAATCATTTAAAAGTGAATGCAAAATGTAGAAGGAGGGGAGCTAGTGTGAATTACTTGCCACATTTGTAAAGGTCTAGTGAGTCACATAAGGGAGGAGACTGCCCTGCTACTCAGCTGACCCTTGGCTTTAACACTCTAGGGATGAGTGCTATGCTTAGTTCTACTGTGCTAGAGGCATACAGAAAAGCAGGAGCATGTTCAAAATAGAGTGGCCATATGGTGAGGGAATTAAAAACCAGGTCATGATTTGATTCTGGGTGCTAAACTCTAAGGAACACCAACCCACAGGAGCCTTCAGTTCTTTGTTTTGCTCAGGCAGATCATATCCAGCTTTGTCTTTGTTCCTTCATTCTCTCAGTATCTCATGTCTCATGTACCCTGAGCTCACTTCTTAAGTAGCAGAGGATGGCTTGTGATCTCACCGCCAGGGACCTGGGGTGCGAAGAAAATCATGAAACCCAAGAGGTGTGGCTATTTGAGTCACCACAGTTTTTCTCCAACTCTCTGTGAACCCTGAAGCCAAAGGACAGATCATACAGGAAGTCACTTGGGTTGTATCCAGTAAGAGGGGTCTCCAACAGCTGGAATCATCCTGGCCCAGCTGTCTTTGGGCATCATTTCTCCTTGCCAACTTTCCTATTAGCTGGATTCAGACTGTGGGAACCCAGTGGCACACGATGATGGAATAGATATTTCTAAACCTTCTCCTGAATTTCAGCCAGCACGAAAGGGGAGTAAACACAAGCCATTTTCCTATTTTCCCAGCTCCAGCTGGACAGGGGTGTTAACAGCAAAGTATTAAGTAGACAAAGTTGGTCCTCCCTTCTTTCACCCCTTCCAGATCCAGGACCTCCCTCCACACTGTGTCTTCTTGACCTGCACACATTAGGCGCTGGCCTTTGGTGGACAATTTCCAGGCTTCTCTTCTTACACCTCTTTCCTCAGAGCCTCCATCAAAGCCCATTGGTCCTGGGCCCCACTGCTTCAGAATCTAGGTAGATAACTGGGTCATTGCCATTTAATCTGGTTCCATGACTTGCCTGAACTCTGTTGGCCATCCTTTTCGACCATCAAAGGTCAAGATGGCACTATCTTGGCATGTTGCCCAGGTGACATTGATCAAGATACACTATATTCACACACAGACATGTTTAATTGAAACCCATTTGTACAACTCTTTAAAAGATCATTTAAACTACTACTAGTACTACTACTACTACTACTACTACTACTACTACTACTACCAGAATCAGATTGCTGAAAAACCCAAAGCCTGCTCCATCTTACCTGGCAGGAAGTCTCTTGTCTACGGTGGCTCCCAAACCCCACTCTGCCAGTGCACAATTGGCCCTGAGGAATGTGAGGATCCCCAAGAACCTCAGTCTGGAGTAAATGCCACCAGCCCAGGCGGGGTTTGAAATATTCCTGGCTACTGATTGCAGATGGAGAGCAGGGAGCATGTGCTGTGCCAACAGGTTATTATTTGGAGTTGGGGCTGCTCTTGGGCTCAGCCTGACTCGTTCTGAGCACATGGATTCCAGCATAATCCTTGGGGGCCCTGCTCTCCAATTACAACAAATAGCTATTTACTTTACATGGCCTTTGGAGACTACCTCCTCCCCCCAAGCAGAAATCTATAATATTTTATATCTTAAGTCTGGCCTACTTTACCCTGTTGGAATGTTGACTGCTAAAGCACTTATGGAATGTTAAAGTTTCGATTTATTGAATACCCTGGCTGATTAACTCAAATGTGGAGGGAGGAAAGAGTTAGCAAAGTCAAGCTCCAACTCTTTCTAGGCCCCCCAAAAAACTGGGAGAGAGTAGGTGTGTGTTTGAAAGTTGGCAGAGAAGACTACGAAGAGTCAATTTCAATCAGTTATAATTTTCTTTACAGGAAATACATGGATCTGCCAGGAAGTAAGGGAAGGGGTAGAAAGAGGAAAGAGAAAAGGCCATTTGGAGAGGGTCTCAACTAGTTGTTGTTGTTGTTGTTGTTATAAAAGGCAAACCCAGAAATGAAGCCAGCTGCCCATAAAGTGGCTGCAAAAACATTTCTTCCTTTGCCAGTTTTATTTCCTTTGGTTTCTCCTTAAACTTAATACCTTTAGCAAGTCTGGGAGATGAAAAGAAATCAAGATGTGTCTTCAGGGAGGTCATTAAGGACCACTTATCCCAAGAGCCTATTACTGATTTCTATTGACCTTGTAGATTACCAGGCCAGCTTGGGCACTGAGTCGGACAGACACTTGTAGCAGTGGCTGCAAGGACTTAGACCTCTGCATGACCTTTCTCTACTTCCATGGCTCCTGGCTGTATGTCTCCAGCATCACACACACACACACACACACACACACTTTATAGTCAAATGATTTCAGTATTCTTTAGGCCATTTCTGGGAGCCTCTGAGGCCCGGGTGGAGGTCCCAGTTCCTCATGAAAAGAAACAAAAGGGGACTGCAAAATCCCAAGAGACAGAAAGGAAAGGAGCCAAGTGAACACTCCCTCTCTTCCCACTCCACCTTATCACCCTTTTGAGGACCGGCTGCAAGTTTATACAGACACCTGCACCCCTCTATTACCCCTCCCAACCTACTGTACTCCAGCTCTGTTTGAGTGCATTTTTCCAAGATGACATAGATCTCATTAAGGTTCCTGCCTGCTCCTAGCTAGGAAGACCAGCCCTGGGAGCTAAGTTGTTTGCTAGGCTTGGTCTTCCCCATGTACTGCCCCGTTTACTATGCCCTTCTCTGATTGATGTTGCTATAGCAAGGCATGGAGAGGATGGAGAGGTTTGTGGGTGGAGGGGGAGGGGAGGAAGTAAGGGTGTCATGCTTGAGAGGGTGGGCAGAGACTTTTTACTGGCTTAGGAGTTAGAAGGTGACCTTCTTGGATTGAAGGGACCTTGGGAGGAAGCAGAGGGCATTGGCCAGTGGGGGAGGAGGAAGGCTATCTGTCAAAGCACCTGCCTGATAGCTTAGGAGAGAATGAGACATTGCAAATAAAAAATGGCAAATTCCTGAGAAGGGAACACATTTGCTTAGAAAGCTAATGGTGTTTGTCCCAGCTCAAGGCTTCTATTGATGGAGTAATTAGTTTTGTAGGTGAGATGGGCAGCTGTGTCCTCTGAGCAATCTGCAGAGTGACAGGGATGCAAAGATATTTGTGGATGGAGATTAGATCGTCCTGTCCCATGCCCAGGTGGACACCTGTTTCTGGGATTGGGAGTGAGCACCGTGAAGCAATCACCCAGAGGTCGATCTGGGCCAAAGCGCTCCCCAGGATTGGTGTCCTTGCACGGTGGACGCCCAGAGGTTTTCCTTGAGTCCTCGGTACCCAATTCACCCTGTGCTGCCTGGCTTGGCTCCTACCCCAGGCTGAGCTACCCTGAGGCCAAACAGTGCCAATGCACGCTGGGGTCTCCGATAGCCCAGAGTGATGCGGGGCGCGGAGCTGTGTGCCCACTACGCCCGCCCCGGCCCTTGCAGGCTCGGTTTCCAGTCAATCAACCACCCCAGGCTTGCCCTCGAGGCTCGACCCGCTTAACAGACCCCATGCCCAGGCCTTGGAAGCAACAAGCTTCCGCTCCTCCCCAGCTCCACCTGTTTTTTTATTTTTATTTTTTAAAATTTTTATGGAAGACTTGGGTCCAACTCTTCCACTGAGCCCCTTGCTCCCGGGGCGGGGGGAAGGTGGAGTTGGGGGAAAGAAGAGGCTCCCGAGATTATCAGAGGGTGCGGGACCCCGCGATGTCGCACGGCTCAGCCCCACGCCAGCCATCAAGACCCGCCTCGACGGGCCCAGACGGAGACAGCCTGGAGTGTGTGTGGGGAGGACGGCCCCGCGGGCCCCACCCCGGGAACCTAGAGTCCTCGACTCCCCAGCTCAGCGTCCTCCCGCCTCCCGTCCCCAACCCTTGTCGCCGCGTCCTCACCGAAGCGACTGTGATCGTGGCGGGTGCCATGCACCGTGCCGTTGGGAAAGATCTCCAGGTGGAAACCGGTTCGACAGTAAAGCTGGCGGCGCCGCAGGATCCCCTTCAGGTGGGCGAAGTCTGTGGGAGAACCCCGCTGCAGCTTCCCCTCGATCTGGCCCAGGCGCTCGTTCAGGAAACCCGGGGAGTCAGCTAAGGGCACGTTCCCCAGAGATGATGAGAAACCATGCAGATCCCAGTCCAAAGAGGCGAAGACCCCCCCCACCTCCGCCATGGCGGGGGCCCAACGGCGGCGCGGGCTGTGCGGGGCGCACACCGGGGACCGAGCTGGGACCGCAGGGGGGCGCGAACGGCTTCTCCCCGCGGCCGGGCGCGGGCGATCCGGCGGTGCTCGTTCCGTTGGCTCGCTCAGTTTGCTCGGCTCGTTTGCTCGGCTCGTTTGCTCGCTGTGCGCTCTGCTCAGCTGCAGGAGACGTCTGTTGGCGTCCAAGGAAGTTCTCAGCGGCGGGGAGCGCGGGGCCGCGCGCTTCTGACCTTGCTCTCAGTCAGAGGACCGCGTCCCCTCCGCATCCATCCTTCCCCGCCTCGCATCGCTGCCTGCGGGCCGGCGATCAAATGCAACAAGCCACTTTATATACATACCCACTCCCCTTACATTGACATATTGGATATTTAAATACAAGCCACACCTCACTGGCATCCCCTCAGAGATTGGTGTGTGGGTTCTTTTTTTTTTTCCTTCCTCTCTTTCCTTTCTCATATCCATTTGGCTCTTTTTTAGGAGAGGGGGGTGGAGGAGTGGGGGGGGGGCAAGCGAGCTTCACTCCCTCTTTTATTATGAAAAAAATGGCAGGAAAAGAGTTACACATTGCACTGAGACAGAACTGCTTTTTTGGCAGTTTTTTTTTTTTTTCCTTTTTCTTTTTAAACTGCCGTTGGCGTCCACGGCCACTTGGGCCTGTTCCGTGGGGGTCTGGCTGTCGCATGGCTGTGTTGTCCCCACGGCCCACGCCTCCTCAGCTTGTCCCCCCCCCCCCCCAACTCCTTTTGCAAAGTGCTGCGAGATCAGGGCTGGAAGATTCCACGCGCTCGCGATCTCCCACCCCCACCCCCTACTTGTCCCTCAAGGGCTGGTGGGAGGCTCTGCAGAAGGAGGGTCTAGCTCGGAACAGGGGGTCCTCCCCCTAACTTCCTTTGTTTCTCTATGCCCCAATCCCACTCCCCACCTTTAGATCGGGGCAAGGGGGTTGAAGAAGGGAAGAATACGGAAGCCAAAGCACTTGCAACATTGACGATCGGAGGTGCTTGGTGGTTCTCTGGAAGACCTCATGGCCGGGGTTGTGTGGAGGGACTTTTGGGGTCCCAGCAGAGCTAAAAAGCCCCCAGGGTAAGGAAGACATTTTTTATTTGAAAGGGACGTTACAGTTGAGGAATAGGAGAGGTGGAGGGGGAGTAAGAACTGGAAAGCGATTTTTTTTTTTTGGAAAACTGATCCGTGCTGGCTTTCTGGGCGCGCTTTTTACAAGGCTCTCGAGAGCGAGCTCGGGGAGAGGCCATTGGAAGGCTGCTCGGGGGTTCCCCCCACTTCTTTTCTTGTTGGAAACAGGTGTTTCCTCGCTCTGTCCTGTGCCCTGTTCCAAGATATTCTACCAGGAAGAGCGACAGTTAGGGCGGGAAGCAGGCGGCAGCCAGGGCGATTGGCAATGGTGGAGACAAGCAGGGGAGCAGGTGCTCGACCTGCCTGGAGCTCCCCCCTCCTCCAGCACCTGAACCCCCCGACATCCCTCGTGGCGCTCCATGTCCCAATCGCCTATTAAAATGGCATTGTGGCTCGCTGTTTGCACCCGCAGCTGGCGCTGGCTGCCCTCCCAGCTTCCTGCACCCGCTGAAATCCCCTGCATGTTGCGCGCCGCCCCGACGCTGCCACGCCGTTGCAGCACCTCCTGCTGGACACCCCTGTAACACAGCACGTTCGAACTCAAGGTCACCGTCATTCACAGAGTGAATTCGAGGTCTTGCTTTTGAGCCCCGCCATGGACACCTCACCCTGTGTTCATTCCCTGGAACTGCAACAGTTCTTAGTTGGCAACTTCGCGGTGATCCTTTATTATTTTTTCCCCTTTCTGAAGCTCAGATTGCTCAGCAGCAATCTGTTGTGTTCCTCATAGTAGCAAGATGTACATGCAACTCATCTTTCAATTGTTGGAGACACAGATATGCAAACGGTGGTACTCATACTGGAGTATTTATGGAGGAAATGATAATGTTGTCTAGGATTTGCTTTAAAATGATCCAAAGTAACAATTGGATGTGGTGATTCATGCCTGTAATCCCAGCACTAGGCAGGCAGAGGCAAGGGGATCCCCAGTAAGAGGACATGAGCTACATGGCAATTCACGTTCAAAAACAACAGCCAGTGGCTGATTGTAACCGTACCTACTGGAAGATTGAGATTTGAAGATCGTGGTTTAAAGTCAAGCCCTGGCAGAAGACATCTGTTATCCCCAATGAACCTACCAAAAAGCTAGAACTGGAGATATGGTTCAAATGATTACAGCACCAGCCTTGAGCATAAAGAAAACACTTAGGGACAGTGCCCAGGCCTTGAGTTTAAGCCCCAGTCTTCCCATAAAAACAAACAAAAATATTATCCAAAGTCAGAAGGAGCAGGGCTGGGGATATGGCCTAGTGGCAAGAGAGCTTGCCTTGTATACATGAGGCCCTGGGTTCGATTCCCCAGCACCACATATACAGAAAACGGCCAGAAGTGGCACTGTGGCTCAAGTGGCAGAGTGCTAGCCTTGAGCAAAAGGAAGCCAGTGACAGTGCTCAGGCCCTGAGTCCAAGGCCCAGGACTGGCCAAAAAACAAACAAACAAACAAAGTCAGAAGGAGCAGACATATAGATGTCATAGCAAGCACATATTGCTACTTGTTGAAGATGGCTGGTGAGTATGTAGATATTTAGTACACTACATAGTAAATTATGTGTGGTATATATAAAATATAAAGCCTAGTACCTGTGGCTTGTGCCTGTAATCCTACCTACACAGGACGCTGAGATCTGAGGATCACAGTTTGAAGCCAGCCAGGGCAGAAAAGTCCTTGAAACTTTTATCTCCAATTAAGCACAAAAAATCCGGAAATGAAACTGTGGCTCAAGTGGTAGAGTGCTAGCCTTGAGCAAAAAAGCTTAGGGGCAGTGCTCAGACCCCGAATTCAAGCCTCAGGCGTGTCACCCATGCGCACGCACACACATGTATATCACATTTCCATAATAAGCCTTATAAACGTTGTGAGTGTGCAAAGATGGAAATCATTCCTTCTACCTTGTTTTCTCCTAAGAGTTTGTGAGTTTAGTGAGAAGTGCTCATATGATGACAGTATGTGGGTGACAAGAATACAGGACAGCAAGAAACTCAGCACCGTGTGAATTCATATTGCTAACAGAAAATGGATCTGGGGATTAGGGATGGGTTTTGGAACACAGTGGTCTTTGTAATATATGGACCTTGAAGTAAGAAGGGAAAAATAATTTTGCAGGGCTGGGAATATGGCCTAGTGGCAAGAGTGCTCGCCTCGTATACATGAAGCCCTGGGTTCGATTCTTCAGCACCACAATAAAGAAAACAGCCAGAAGTGGCGGTGTGGCTCAAGTGGCAGAGTGCTAGCTTTGAGCAAAAAGAAGCCAGGGACAGTGCTCAGGCCCTGAGTTCAAGGACCAGGACAAAAACAAAAGCAGGAGGCGAGCTAGAGGTGTGGCTCAGTTGTAGAATGCCTGCCTCGCAAGCCTATGGCCCTGAGTTCCAATCCCAGATCTGCTAAAAAATAAAAAATAATTTTGCAAATTCAGATCAGAATTCACTTCCAGGAAGGAGAAACTGGAACAACTGTAACAAAGAAATCAGAACAATTGTAATTGGTAAAGCCTAATTATTATTTTTTTAACTCAAAGGGCTCATGCATGCTTTACTTACTTGCTGGGCCAGACCTTTACCACTTGATTCATGCTTCCTAGCCAGCCTTCTTGCTAGTTAATTTGGAGATAGAGTCTTGCGGACTTTTCTGTCAAGGTTGGCTTTGGATCTTGATCCTCTGGATCTCAATCTCCTTGAGTAGCTAGGATTACAGTGGGGCCACCAGCACCTGGCTTCTGTTGTTGGTTTTTTAAAATGAGTATCCAACGAAATATGCATATGAGACTGCTTTGTGAGGTAAAGAATTTCAATATCTATGATGATGTAATTATATATTGATAATGCCAAAGACTATTTCCTCAACAGCCCCTTCAGGGCAGTGTTGTATTCTTTGCTCCTCAACATTTTTAAAGTCACACACAGTTGGCAGGTCTGGTGTCATACTGGATGTAAATTCAGAGCTATAAGCATTCCATTGCCCTTCAGGGGTCTTCAAGATCAAGTCAACCGGTGATTCTCCTAGAAATAATATTTTCTGTGAAGCATCACAATGAACAGAGCACTTTCAGAAAGTTACTTGGTTTTCACAAGCTTGTGGAGTGAGTGGTGTCATTGTCTCCTTTCACATGGGAGGAAATTGACTGGGAAGTTAGGTGGATAGCACAGTACCAAATAGCTACATAAGGAGCAGAGTCCTAATTTGATCGCTGTTCCATGGGGCCAATAACTCTCAACCCATGTAATCATGAGATCATGCAAAGATGGATATGCTAAGGATGGTAAGGTTTGAAAATATGTGACTTACAGAAAAATATCTCTTTAGAATGCAACCCCTGGCCAGGATTGTGCTGGCTATATGGGAAGAAAGAAAAATGTAATACAAGCAAACATTAATGGAGTCTGACTATCTCTAAAATGAAGGTAAGTGAACCCCTTTGCAGGTGAGGATGGAAGTGAACCACTGGTGGGAAGTGCTCAAGGTTGATGTGAAAAATAAAGCAATTTATGTGGAAAGGATATGAGGAGAAAAGTCCTTAAGGAAAAAGACAGCTAAGTGCAGGAATTTT
The DNA here is from genome assembly GCF_023159225.1 of Perognathus longimembris pacificus. Taxonomy (NCBI): domain Eukaryota; kingdom Metazoa; phylum Chordata; class Mammalia; order Rodentia; family Heteromyidae; genus Perognathus; species Perognathus longimembris. The sequence goes on from NC_063188.1 coordinate 56,735,848, forward strand.
TGAGATTTCATTGCAATCAATATAAACAAAAACTGTATGATGCATAAACATGAGGGTTTCTGTTCTGGTGGACCCAGGCACAAACAGGAGACCCTATTTGAAAAATAAAGAACAAAGCATATCTGCCTAGCAGGCATAAGTTCAAACCCTAGTTCCACTACAGCAATTCCACTATGAAGAAAATAAGGCAAGGGAGTTCTCACATTTCTAGTGTTCTGGATTAGCTCAGGACCCTTCGTGGTAGACAAGTGCTCTACTACTGAGCTACACACTTAGCTCCCCAAAAGGATGTTTGTGACTTCAGCTGCAAGTGACAGAGGTGAGTGAGGGGTAGGGGCTCTATTCCTGGGCGGAGAAGGGAATACTGATAAGACTAGTGTTTCCCCACCCCATCCATACCCCTAGAAGGTGGAAAAGCACATCTAGGACTGTTATTCTGCCCCATTTAGAAAAAATTGTGGACAATTTATAAAGTGAGTTTCTCAAGCTGACCATTGGTGGCTCATGCCTGCAATCCTAGGTATTCAGGAGGCTGAGATCTGAGGATCACAGTTCAAAGGCAGCCAGTGTAGAAAAGTCTGTTATCTCCAATTAAGCAGCAAAAAGTCAGGAGTGGAGCTGTTGTTCAAGTGGCAGAGCCCTAGCTTGGAGAAAAAAAACACCTAAAGGATAGTGTCCAGGTTTTGAACTTAAGTCCCAGCACTGACACACAAAACAAAGCAACACAAACAAGCAAATGGACTAACAAAATTTCCCTCAGAGAAATTAAGAGCTGTATTTGTAGGGAAATCCTGCAGAGGGCGCAGTCATCGACCTCAGGTGCTCCTATTTACTGAGGATGTGTTTAGCATTGTTCTGAATGACTTTATCTACATTATTTCCTGTAAGCCTTATCGAAGCTGGAACAAATACTTTCATTCCCATGTTTCCTATGAGGAAACTGAGATCCAAAGAGATAAAAAAAAGCCGTAGACATAAGGTTTTCTTTTTGTAGATGATGGGAGTGAAATCCAAGGCTCTGCACGTGCTAGGCAAGTGCTTTCTTGCTGAATTACACCTGCGGCCAACCCAGATACTTTTGAACCTTTGATCTTATTTTAGGACTTAGCCCAAATCCAACTACCTCACCAACGACTTCACAGAAAAACTTGTATAGTGTCTTTGTCCTTTGTCCCTCCCTGCCTCTTGCTTCCCTTGCTTTAGGTGGACAGCAGCAGAGGGTAGCCCTTGAGCATCCATCTGCAATATCAGACTTCCTACTTTCTGAGTATTAGCTTCAAGCCATTGTAGGTGCTGGTGACTGTTTCCTACTTTGTATGATGCAGATGAGATTTGCTATGAAGCTTAAGTGAAAGAATACACAGGATACACTTAAAACTGTCCCTGGCACATATCCTTCTCCCCCCTCCCCCCCTCCTCTGTCACCACTTCCTCCTCCTCTTCCTTTTTTTTTTTTTTTTTTGGCCAGTCCTGGGGCTTGGACTCAGGGCCTGAGCACTGTCCATGGCTTCTTTTTGCTCAAGGCTAGCACTCTGCCACTTGAGCCACAGCGCCACTTCTGGCCGTTTTCTGTATATGTGGTGCTGGGGAATTGAACCCAGGGCCTCATGTATACGAGGCAAGCACTCTTGCCAGTAGGCCATATCCCCAGCCTCCTCTTCCTTCTTTTGTGGTGATCCTGGGGCTTGAACTTAGAGCCTGGGCGCTTTACCTTACCCTTCTTTCTTTCTTTTTCTTTTTTTTGCTCAAGGCTCACACTCTACTACTTGAGCCACAGCTCCACTTCTGGCTTTTCCCTGGTCAATTGGAGATAAGGGTCTTAGCAGCCTTTCCCGTCCAGGCTGGCTTTGAATTGTGGTCTTCTGTTCTCAGCGTTGTGAGTCGCTAGAATTACAGGCATGAGCCACTGGCACATGGCTTGTCATTATTCTTAACATTATGTACCCATTGCTTGACTCAGCCATATTTCTTCCTTGAGTTTCCCCAAAAGATGCTCTTCCCTAAGTAATGAGGTAGATAAGAACAGTAGCTACTTGGCCAATCATCCTCAAAGCAATAACCAACAATTCCATTCATCTTTCCTCAAGTTTCTGGGCCCATTTGCTTCACTCTGGACTTGGGAAGACCTTCTCAGAAACAGGGTCAGCCCTGGGTGGGCAATCAAAGTAATAAAGGGAGCCAAGGGAAAACCAGGAATTGCTCATTTGTGTAATTCGTTTATTGAGCATGCTAAGCACCAGGGAACTTTTCTATGTGTCTTCCATTTAAATCACACCATTCCACTGTGAGAGTGATGCTATTATTTTGATTTTGAGCAGATGCTGTAACTGAAGGCTAGAGAAGTTAAAGCTAGTGGTTCAAGGTCATAGGCAGTGTGTGGGGTTGAAATTCAGCCTTGGAGTTGGGCTCCTGAGACTGCTGCGGATCACTGTTCTGAGCAATGTTGAGGCCTTATTTAAATTGGTGAGTGTTCTGGCAGCCAGTGTTGCATGCCTGTAATCCTAGCTACTTAGAAGGCTGAGATCTAAGGATCGGGGTCTGAAACCAGGTTCCCTGGGAGACTGCTTTCTCCAATTAACTACTAAAAAGCCACAGGTGGAGCTGTGGCTCATAGGGCAGAGTGCTAGCCTTGAGCAAAAAATACCTCAGTAACAGCACCCAGGCCCTGAGTTCAAGCCCCAAGACTGGCACGCGCACACACTCTCTCTCTCTCTCTCTCTCTCTCTCTCTCTCTCTCTCTCTCTCCTCTGTCTCACACACACACACACACACACACAAAGGTCAAGTGCTCTAACGCTACCTAGTCATCTGCTGCACAGGGAGAAATCCACGTTAAAAGAGCAGTCTCAGGGCTGGGAATGTGGCTTAGTGGTAGAGTACTTGCCTAGCATACATGAAGCCCTGGGTTCGATTCCTCAGCACCACATAAACAGAAAAAGCTGGAAGTGGCGCTGTGGCTCATGTGGTAGAGTGCTAGCCTTGAGTAAAACACGCTCAGAGACAGAGCCTCAGGTCTTGAGTTCAAGACCCAGGACTGGCAAAAAAAAAAGAGTAGTATCATTAACTTGGGTAGGAGTGTATTTGGCATGCACATGGCTAAGGTTCCATGTCCAGCACTGTAAAAATAAGTTTTTTTCTTTTCTTTTCTCTTCTTTTCTTCTTTCTTTTTACTTTTGTCCTAGGTACCTGTGTCTAGGGTTTTAAATATCTGCAAAAAAAAAAAAAAAAAAAAAAGCAAACTGTTTTCAATGTCCTACCCCCAATTCCAGGGTTCAGAGAGGAAAGAAAATCCCTTTGGCTGGGATGAGCCCTCAATCTACCTGTCTGGTCAGTGCCACTGAGCCACGAGTGTCCTTTGTCTCAGCTGTCACTCTTCGGTGGGCCTTCCCGTAATAGGCAAAGGTAATGGACCATTTCTTCTGGCTGAAACTTGCCATTAGTCGGCTGATGATGACATCTTTGTGAAATGATCTGTTAGTCCTCCAAGGGGGAATGGAAGAGTGGGAGGCCATGGAATGTGGCTCTAACCCTGTAACCTCGGGTCATCTCCCAACTCTATGAATGGGACTGTTTGGTGGGTGTGCACAATTAGGGGCTGGGCAGTGGGGGAAGGGAGAGCAAATGGGAGCAGAGACTATGGCTTTGTTTTCTCACTTCAGATGTATGTTTCTGTCTGTGTTTGTGATGGTGCAGAGGCTATGACATAGTTCATGTGGCTAGGCAACAGTGAGAACATATGTAGACGTGTAGCCCCTGGATTTTGCACAAAACCCATGCTGGGTTCTTTTGAATTAGTGGTCATTTCCCTTTTTGTTACCTGAGTGATTGTTTTGATGTGACAGCCTGAGGGAGGGGGTGTTCCTCTGATGCCCTAATTTTCTTCAAATCTAGAAGATGACTGGGCTGCTGGGGTGGCCTTATTGAAGGGGGGAAATGAAGAGCCAGACTTTGAAGTCAGGCCCCACTTTACCACGCGAACCCCACTTTACCACGTAAACCTGAGATAAGCAGGCCCTGTGAGCAAACCCAGGACAAGCTTATTAGGGCACAGCCGGTCGAGAACTCTAACGACTGGGAATGCTTAACTCTAACTGCCCCTAGAATGCCTTGAGCCCTGAGCCAATCAGATTTGTACTCATAATCTTGCTTGCTTAAACACCTGATTGCTGTAACTTTGTCTTTTGCCTTTATAAGCTCTGTGTAATCGCAGCTGGGGGCTGCCTCCTAACCTCCGCTGTGTCGGTGGGTAGGACAAGGCCCGGGCCGCAGCCCCGCTTGAATAAAGTCTTGCCTTGCTATTGCATTTCGGAATGTCTGAGTCTCGGTGGTCTTCTTGGTGGTGGTTTTGCGACTTGGCATAATATTTGGGGTCTCTCTCTCTCTCTCTCTCTCTCTCATATCTGAGGCTTGAATTCAGGGCTTGGGCACTGTCCCTGAGCTCTTTTTGCTCAAGGCTAGTGTTCTACTACTAGAGCCACTGTATTACTTACAGTTTTTTGGTGGTTAATTGAAGCGTCTCACAGACTATCCTGTCTAGGTTGGCTTCAACCACAATCCTGATCCTTAGATTTCAGCTTCCTGAATAGCTAGGATTCTAGGATTCTAGGTGTGAGTCATTGGCATCTGGCTTTTTTGTTTTTGGGTTGGTCGTGAGGCTTGAATTCTGGGCCTGGGTGCTGTCCCTGAGCTCTTCAGTGTAAAGCTAGCACTCTACCAGTTGAGCCACAGCGGCACTTTTTGGTTTATTGAGTGGCTTATTGGAGATAAGAGTCTCACAGACTTTTCTGCCTGGGCTGGCTTTGAAGTGTGATCCACAGATCTCAGCTGCCTAACTAGCTAGGATTACAGGCGTGAGCCACCGGTGTCAAGCTATCTGTATTTGTCTTTGTAAAATAAACTTTATTCTTTTTTTCTTTTTTTTTTTAAAGGCTTCTTATATGTACTTGCCAGATGCTTTGGAGCAGGTACCCTGAAAAGTGCTTTCTTTGTTGAGCTTTCTGAGATTCCTGAGGAGGTGTGCCTTCTGCCCTGTGGCTTTCTGGGCAAGAGCCTTCTTGCCTACAGGAAGCACCCTTTTTTGCTGGACTTTTAGCTGTAGCAGTTTTTGTTTTTGTTTTTAGAATCTTTCAGGAGGTTTTCAGACAGAAGCTCCAAAGAGTTATGCTTTTCTTTTTTAGGTCTGAGATTGGGACTCAAAATTCGTTCCTACTGCTTTCGCTCATTTATTAGAACCCTACCGATTAAACTCTTTTCCTCTTTCTTTCTTCTTCATTCTTTCTTTCTTTCTTTCTTTCTTTTCTTTCTCTTTCTTTCTTTCTTTCTTTCTTTCTTTCTTTCTTTCCTTCTTTCCTTCTTTCCTTCTTTCTTTCTTCCTTTTCCTTCCCTTCTCTTTCCTTTTCACTCCCTCCCTCCCTCCCTCCCTCCCCCTCCCTCCCTCCCTCCCTCCCTCCCTCCTCCCTCCCTCCCTTCCTTCCTCTCCTTCCTTCCTTCCTTCCTACCTTCCTTCCTTCCTTCTTCCTTTCTTTCTTTCTTCTTTTTGCCAGTCCTGGGGCTTGAACTCAGGGCCTGAGCACTGTCCTTGGCTTCTTTTTGCTCAAGGCTAGCACTCTACCACTTGAGCCACAGCTCTACTTCTGGCTTATTCTGTGTATGTGGTACTGAGGAATCAAACCCAGGGCTGCATGTATGTGAGGCAAGCACTCTGCCACTAGCCCATATTCCCAGATCTCTTTTTCCTTTTTAAAATATAATTATTTTGGTTGGTTGTAGGGCTTGAATTCAGGGCCTGGGTGCTATCCCTGAGCTGTTTTTATACTTAAGGCAAGAGCTCTACCACTTTTATTTTTTTTTTTAAGATTTTTTTTTTTTTTTTTTTGGCCAGTCTGGGCCTTGGACTCAGGGCCTGAGCACTGTCCCTGGCTTCTTCCCCGCTCAAGGCTAGCACTCTGCCACTTGAGCCACAGCGCCGCTTCTGGCCGTTTTCTGTATATGTGGTTCTGGGGAATCGAACCTAGGGCCTCGTGTATCCGAGGCAGGCACTCTTGCCACTAGGCTATATCCCCAGCCCCTCTACCACTTTTAGACACAGCCCCACTTCCAATTTTTGAGTGGTTAATTGGAGATGAGTCTCATGGAGACCTTTCTTCCCTGGCTGGCTTCGAAGCATAATTCTCAGATCTCAGCCTCCTGAGCAGCTAGGATTATAGACCAGAACCACCAGCACCCAACTTTTAAATAAATTTCATTGTTATTATTAAGAGGGGTTACCATTTCATAAGTTAGGTAATGAGTACATTTCTCTTTTTGAACAGTCACCCCTTTCTCCACTTTCCCCCAGCGTCCCCTTGCCATCCTTGTTACATAGGTCATTTTCCTCTAGTGGATTCTGAATTGCATTTCTTCACCTATTCTACTTCTTCTGTGCCCCTTTGCTCTCTCCCAAAAGAAAAAAACAAAAACAACAAAGCAAAAACCAAACACCAGCACCACCACTGCCACCACTATCTTCCTTTTTTCTTTAAAGACTTTTTTTTACAGGGCTGGGAATATGGTTTAGTGGTAGAGTGCTTGTCTAGCATGTATGAAACCCTGGGTTTGATTCCTCAGTTCCACATAAACAGAAAAAGCCAGAAGTGGCACCACTGTGGCTCAAATGATAGATTGCTAGCCTTGAGCAAAGGAAGTTCAGGGATAGTGCCCCGGCCCTGAGTTAAGCCTCAGGATTGCCCCCCCCCCAAAAAAAAGCACCACATTTTCTTTTCCAATTGTACCAGTACTGAGGCTTCAACTCAGGGCCTTATGCTCTTATTAGTTTATATCCACTCAAGGCTGGTACTTTGTCACTTGAGCCACATCCCCAGTTCTGGGTTTTTTGCTGGTTAATTGGAGATAAGAGTCTTTTAGATTTGTCTGCTCAGGCTGGCTTTGAACTGTGATCCTCAAATCTCAGTCTCCTGAATAACTAGGATTATAGGCATGAGCCACGGATGCCTGAGTGCCTGGCTGCTCTTTGAAGTTTCTTAATTTAATTCTCACTCATTCTGTGTCATATTTTCTTTGCCTTCATGACTTTGCAATAATCAAAAATTGGTCATCTGGCCTTCTTTCTCTGGCTTCCATATTCTTGGCTACCCATTTGGTCTGTCATTCACCAGGCTTGACATACCTGCTTGTGGTGGGCAGTGAGTAGGAACTGGAGGGTGAGCTTGATGAGCTGTAGGCATTGGGGAACCTTGTGTATTCCTTATCCGAGTGCAGGGATCATGCACTAAAACCCTCTTCTGATCAATAGCATCTACAATTGCCACTAGCTTGACAGCATGATGCCTGTGAGGCTCATCAGAAAGGAAACTGCCACATGGTTCAGGCAGAAAAGAGTTTAAAGGGAGGGAGAGCAAACTGCAGGCCCACATGAGACGGAGGTGCATGGAGACATAGGGGGAGGAAGAAGAGAAAAGAGGAGGGGACTGGTGTTGAGCCAGTTTCTATAGGGAAAGGTGGGAGGTGGAACCAGAGCGACATGGAAGTGATCTCCGAGCCTGGGGAAGCTCTCACTGTCTAAGGAAGGTGTGACCATGGTGGTCCAGGATGTGACTTCAGTGGATGAAGAAGTGACCTTAGAGTCTAGGGTCCTTTGCTGACTCACAGTCAGTGGATTGACAGGTGATTACTGGTTTCAGCATGTGAAGAGGAAGTGGGGAGGGGCTATTCTCCTGGGCAGACCTAACAATGCTCAAAGGAGACACAGGGCACCTGACCAGTCAAACAACCGTGCTGATGGCATTTGCTGAGAAAGAGGGACTACTCATGGTGCACATGACCGCTTGGCCTGTCTACGCTGGAGTTGTGAAAGAAGAGTGTGATTCAGAAAAATGGAGTAGAGGAGGAGTGGAATTTCACCTTGGAGGAGGGCACAAGGACAGATCTGGAGGATGGGAGAATTGTGGCATGAACCAGGATCGGTGGCTCCTGCCTGTAAATCCTAGGTACTCAGGAGGCTGATATCTGAGGATCACGGTTTAAAAACCAGCAGGAACAGGAATGTCTGTGAGACTCTTATCTCAAATTAACTATCAGAAAACCAGATGTGGTGGTGTGGTTTAAAGTAGTAGAGCACTACCCTTGTGCATAAAAGTTCAAGGGGCAGCACCCAGGCCCTGAGTTGAAGTGCAGTATGTCTGGAGAGATGTTTGTTTTTGCCTTTTTAAAGTGCCTTTCCTGGGGCTTGAATTCAGGGCATGGGTGCTATCTCTAACCTTTGTGCTTTGGCTAGCACTCTATCACTTGAGCCACAGAGTCTTATGGATTTTTCTGTCTGGGCTGGCTTCAAACTGTGATCCTCAGATCTCAGCTAGGATCACAAGTATGAGCCATTAGCACCTGGCTTATGTCTGAAGAGTTGAGATGGGATCTTCCATCCAATGCTCACGATTTATAAATAACCCCCCCTCCCTTTCCTTCCTGTGATTCTAAACAGGATGAATCTGAGTGTGGTAGTTTGGATCTTTAGTGTCTCCCAAAGTCCCATGTGTTTAAGGGTTGGTCATCAGCTTGGTGCTATTGTCATGTGACAGAGGATTTTAGGTCATTGGGGGCATGTCCTTGAAGAGGATTGTGGAACTTTAGCATTTTCCTTTATCTTTTGTGTTTCTTGGCTCTTGATGAGATGACCAGTTTTGCTCCTTGTCATTCCCACCAGAGGTAAAAAAGCAATGAGTTAACCCTTCCTTCCTTTCTTCCTTCCTTCCTTCCTTCCTTCCTTCCCTTCCTTCCTTCCTTCCTTCCTTCCTTCCTTCCTTCCTTCCTTCCTTCTTCCTTCCTTCCTTCTTCCTTCCTTTCCTTCCCCCCTCCCCTTCTGATGGCACTGGGATTGGAACTCAAGGCCTTGTGGTTGCTGGGCAGATGCTCTACCACTTAAATCTCAGCTCCAATCCTTTTTTCTTCTTTTTAGGTATTTGTCAAATAAGTTCTTGCAAACAAGTGTAGCCTGGACTGTGATGCTCCTATTTTCTTTTTTTGTGTGTGTGTAGCTAGGATGACAGGTACATGCCACATGCCAGTATTTTTTATTGGTTGAAATAGAGACTTGCACAAACTTTGATCATCTGGATGTCTACTTCCCAAGTAGCTAGGATTACAGGAATGAACCCCTTTCCCCCATATATTTTCTTTTCATAAAACCCAGCATTTGGGTTTGGTAGAGATGAGGAATGAACTTCATGGTGGCACTAGATAGGGCATGGAGTTGGGCAGATCATTACAGCACTACCCGAACAAGCTTCCTGGCCACACAACAACCCCACATCTGGGTAGCAGAGTCCAGAGATGAACACATCCTGCATACTCCTGTCTGCCATCACAGGAAGGAAGTACAAAACTGTCCCTCCATGTCAGGCATCAGTGGCTCACACCTGTAATCCTAACTACTCAGGAAGATTGCTGTTCGTAGCCAGCCTGGGCAGGGAAGTCCATGAGACTCTGATCTCCAATTAACCACCCTAAAGCCAGAAATGGAGTTGTGGCTCAAAGTGGTAGAGTGCTAGCCTTGAACACAGAAGCTCAGAGACAGTACCCAGGCCCTAAGTACAAGCCCCAGGATCGGTACACACACAGTATCCTTTCAGGGCGTCGGCTTCACTATGTTTGGACCTCCTCATGCCTAGGCCTTTCTTTCTTTCTTTCTTTTTTTTTTTTTTGCCAGTCCTGGGCCTTGGACTCAGGGCCTGAGCACTGTCCCTGGCTTCTGTTTTGCTTAAGGCTAGCGCACTCTGCCACTTGAGCCACAGCGCCACTTCTGGCCGTTTTCTGTATATGTGGTGCTGGGGAATTGAACCCAGGGCCTCATGTATACGAGGCAAGCACTCTTGCCACTAGGCCATATCTCCAGCCCCAACCTAGGCCTTTCTTGATTAGCATCTGTGGCCCAGAGTGGAGGATGAGGTCACACTAGTGTGAGATGAAATGACAGTATCATGACTTGGCTGCCCATGAAGCAACTGCTTTTAAAGTTCAATTTTGTAATCTCAAAAGTTTATACCCAAGGGTTTGTGTAATTCAAAGCACTAATCACGAAGCTCTTTGGAAAACTGTGACTTGTTCTTGAACCAAAGTGTGGATGGGGTGGGGATGGGGGTGGCTAGGGGATGGGGAGGAGTGGCACATGCCTCCAGGGTGGGCCCAACACTTAAGATTTCTCTTGATGTGACTGCAGGCTCTTCTTGTGCAGATAGAACAAGCTTCAGCTCTCCAAATACCTTTGATTTCCAAAGCAGTGGTGCTTATCCTAATCTCAACATGGACTAAAGGAGAAAGACAGCAAATCTAAGTAGGAATCGGTCAGCCTCCTAAGCTGTAACTGGGGCCAGGTGGCTGCTTATTTGGGGTGTGCTAGTTTGCCAACTAGAGAGGGTCTGGGGCTTGGCCATCCAGGGGACTGGCAGTCTTGGAATTAGATACTATAATGGGTGCATCTCAGGCTTTCTGGATCAAAGAGTGAATTTGTAGAAGATATGAAATATTAGGTAAAGGGGGGATAAGTACTAGATTTGACATGCCTGTAGTCATAGCTACTTAGGTGGTTGGGGAAAGAAGTATTCTTCCTCCTTCTCCTCCTCCTGCTTCTCCTCTTCTTCCCCCCTTTCCCCTCCCATATTGGGGCTTGAATTCAGGGTCTGGTCCCTGAACTTTTTTTTTTTTTTTTTGGCCAGTCCTGGGCCTTGGGCTCAGGGCTTGAGCACCGTCCCTGGCTTCTTCCTGCTCAAGGCTAGCACTCTGCCACCTGAGCCACAGCACCCCTTCTGCCATTTTCCATATATGTGGTGCTGGGGAATCGAACCAAGAGCTTCATGTGTAGGAGGCAAGCGCTCTTGTCACTAGGCCATATTCCCAGCCCCCTGAACTTTTGTTTTTTTAACCACTTGAGCCACAGCTCTACTTCTGGCTTTTTGGTGGTTAATTGGAGAGAAAAGTCTCATGGACTGCCTGGACTGGTTTGAACTGCACTTCTCAGATCTCAGCCTCCTGAGTTAGGTGTGAGCCCGAGTCATGATCCACAAGCAGAATTTCTGAAGCATAAAAGTTTGAGATGATGTGGACAACCTAGTGAAACTTAAGCTAAAAAAAAGCAGTTGGGGGCTGGGAATGTGGCTTAGTGGTAGAGTGCTTGCCTAACATGCATGAAGCCCTGGGTTCAATTCCTCAGGACCACAGAAACAGAAAAGGCCAGAAGTAGTGCTGTGGTTCAAGTGGTAGAGTGCTAGCCTTGAGCAAAAGAAGCTCAGTGACAGTGTCCAGGCCCTCGTTTCAAGACCCAGGACTGGCAACAAAAAAATTGGGTTGGAGGCATGGCTCAGTTGGTAGAGTGCTAGCCAATGAAAGCTCTAGCCAATGAGCAAAAGCATCAGATAACTGAGCTCATGTTCTCATCTTGGATTAAAAAAAAAGTAAGAAAAGATAAGCAATCAGGCCAAGTGTCAACCCACAATTGGAAAACATGGAGGCAGGAAGAATGGTCATATAGTAAGACTACTGAAAAAATAAATCACACAAATGTGGTTTGTCTCCTAGCTGCATTATTTACTACAGATAAGTCCTTTAATTCTTCCACTTCTCTCTCTTTGGGTGTAAAGTTGAAACAATAAACCAAGATTTCTCATAGGTGATGCTGAGAGGAAAATATGTCAATGCCATACAAATCTGAATGGTATGAGCAATATATATGTCTGACAGTCTCACAGTGAGTCAGTAATAAACATTTTTATATATGTCAATGATGCTGTGATTTGATTTTTTTTACATTGGTGAATCAATCCAGGTGCAATAGAACTCACCTGTAGTTCCAGCTACTCAGGAGGCTCACCTGAGACCAAGAATTGAGGACCAGTGGAGACCACAATGTGAGACTTTGTCTCTAAAATGAACAAACAAATGAGCAAACAAATATTTGTGGTTTTGTTTTTGGCTCATGATATTAAAATGGTTATTTTTGTTTTTTGTTTTGTGCTGGTCCTGGGGTTTGAACTCAGGGCCTGCGTTCTGGTCCTGAGCTTTTCACTCAAGGCTAGCGTTCTACCACTTTGAGCCACAGCACTACTTCCAGGTTGTTTCCTCTATGGCTTAGCCCCTGTTGTCACTGTATTTGATTTTGATAGCCTGGGTATTGTATATACATTTATCTGAATTAGGGAAGGGAAGACTAACATCAAAATGGAGAGACAAAGGACACAGGGCAAACCAGTGCCACAGTGATACTCACAAGACAATATGTTGGAAATTCTCTGTACAACTTGGGAGGGATTGGTGGGGAAGGTGAAGGACAAATAAGGAGGAGGTAACAAGCTTGACAAGAAATGTATTTACTACCTTATGTATGTAATTATAAGCCCTCTGTACATCATCTTGGCAATAAAATTAAATAAAAAAGAAAAATAACCCAAAGCAAATGAGATAAGAGCATGGCCCAAGTGGTAGAGCATTGGCCTAGCAAACTGAAGCTCTTGAGTTAAAAACCTACTAGCAAACTGAAACAAAGGACAAGAGAGGGGTTGGGTGTGTGCCTCAAGTGGTACAGTGCTTACTTAGCATGAAAAATTCCTTCCATTAAATAACCACAAGGTGCCAGATGCTGGTGGCTCACACCTGTAAACTTAGATCCTGAGGAGGCTGAGATCTAAGGATTGCAGTTTGAAACCAGCCTAGGCAGGAAAGTCTGTGAGACTCTTATCTCCACTTAACCAGCAAAAAGCTGAAAGTAGAGCTGTGGCTCAAAAAAGTTAAGAGACAGCCGGATGCTGGTGGCTCACGCCTGCAATCCTAGCTACTCTGGAGGCTGAGATCTGAGGATCGTGGTCAATGCCAGCCAGGGCAGGAAAGTCCGTGAGACTCTTACCTCCATTTTTTTTTTTTTTTTTTTTGCCAGTCCTGGGCCTTGGACTCAGGGCCTGAGCACTGTCCCTGGCTTCTTCCCGCTCAAGGCTAGCACTCTGCCACTTGAGCCACAGCGCCGCTTCTGGCCGTTTTCTGTATATGTGGTGCTGGGGAATCGAACCTAGGGCCTCGTGTATCCGAGGCAGGCACTCTTGCCACTAGGCTATATCCCCAGCCCTCTTACCTCCATTTAACCACCAGAAAACCGCAAGTGGCTCTGTGGCTCAAATGGTAAAGCAAATGAAGAGCTCAGGAACAACACCCAGGCCCTGAGTTCAAGCCCCACAACTGACAAAGAAAAAAACTAATAAAAGCTAAGCGATAGCACTCAAGCTCTGAGTTAAAGTCCTAGGACTGGCAAGCAAACACACACAGACACACACACAGACACACACACAGACACACAGACACACAGACACACAGACACACACACACACACACCTGAAATTGCAGGTCTCTTTACCTAACATCGACCTGCTTAACTAACATCTGGATGAAATGACAAAGATTCTGGTTAGCTACTGAGTCAAATATCTTTCCTTCAGAATTTTTGCAGCTCAGAAGTTGTGCTGTGGCTCAAGTGGTAGAGAGTGCCTTTTGCTGAAGAGCTCAGGGACAGCACCCAGGCCCAGAGTTCAAGCCCCACAACCAACAAAAAAAAAAGAAAAGAAAAGAAAAAAGAAAACTAGAACTTTTGCAGCTCTTAGGAGATTGGGGGCGGGGGGCGGTTAACATTAGGGCTTCTTGTTTGCATTTTTCAGGTACTGGGGTGAACTGACCTGAACCAATTTAGTTAAATACAACTGTTAGGTTTTATGGGAGAGTTTAGTCATCACCAATAATTGCAGGCAGCTGAGGAAGTTAGGTAACTTCCCACAATCCTGATGCTAGCTTGGAATTAAAACAAGTGTCAAAGCTAGATCTACACAGATAAACATTTATTAGCAAGCAGATACTAAGCTATATAAAATCACTTCTAGAAGCTCAAATCTAGTTTATCTCTTTGTCCTGTTTGATTCTTCCTGCATCCAAAGTTCACCTGAAGAAAATGTAATAATATTCTAGGCAAAGATTCAAGTGGCCATTCATTAAGGTCAGGGTACCAAGAATTATCTAGAAACAGTAAGAGAATTCTGTATTCCTTAGGAATCTGGTCATATGTGACCTCCCTCTCCCTGTCTCTGTTCCTTCCCCCTCTCCTCTCCTTATCCCTCTCTCCCCTCTCCCCTCGCCTTCTCTCCCTCTTCCCTCCCCTTCTTTCCCTCCCCCCTTCTCTCCCTCCCCCCTCTCTCCTTCTCCCCTTCCCTCTCCTCCTCCCTCTCACTTTCTCTTCCTTTCTCTGTCTCCTTGTGCATGCTAGACTTGTCCTCTACCATTAAGCTACATCCCCAGCCCTTGAGTACCATTCTTTCTTTTTTTTAAAATTAAATTTAAGTTTTTTTTCTTATTTATTGTCAAAGTGATGTACAGAGATGTTACAGTTTCATACATTAGGCATTGGATACATTTCTTGTACTGTTTGTTACCTCCTCCCTTATTCTCCCTCCCCCTCCCCCTCTCCCCCATGAGTTGTTCAGTTGGTTTACACCAAACAGATTTGCAAGTATTGCTTTTGTAGTCGTTTGTCTTTTTATCCGGTGTCTCTCGATTTTGGTATTCCCTTTCACTTTCCTAGTTCTAATACCAGTATATACAGTTTCCAATGTACTCAGATAAGATACAGTGATAGTGCAGGTACAACCCCAGGAAGGGATACAAGAGGATCATCAACAATAGAAGCTACGGTTTCACATGGCATGTTGAAAGTGATTACAACAGTGATATAACACTCGTTTCCATAACATGGAGTTCATTTCACTTAGTATTATCTTATGCATTCATAGGGGCATAGCTATTAGGCTCTTGTGATCCTCTGCTGCAACTAGCCTAAACCTGTGCTAATTATTACCCTATGAGGGAGACCATAGAGTCCATGTTTCTTTGGGTTTGGCTCACTTCACTTAGTATAATTTTTTCCAAGTCCTTCCATTTCCTTACGAATGGGGTAATGTCATTATTTCTGATAGAGGCATAAAATTCCATTGTGTATATGTACAACATTTTCCTGATCCATTCATCTACTGAGGGGCATCTGGTTGGTTCCATATTTTAGCTATGACAAATTGTGCTGCGATGAACATTGTTGTGCTGGTAGCTTTAGTGTGTTCTTGTTTGTGGTCTTTTGGGTAGATGCCCAAAAGTGGGGCTGCTGGGTCATAGGGGAGCTCTATGTTTAGCCTTCTGAGGAATCTCCATACCACTTGCCAGAGTGGCTGAACCAGTTTACATTCCCACCAACAATGAAGTAGGGTTCCCTTTTGGCCACATCCCCTCCAACATTTATTATTGTTAGTTTTCTTGATATAGGACATTCTTACTGGGGTGAGATGGAATCTCAATGTTGTTTTGATTTGCATTATGGCCAGTGATGTAGAGCACTTTTTCATTTCCTTCCTTCCTTCCTTCCTTCCTTCCTTCCTTCCTTCCTTCCTTCCTTCCTTCCTTCCTTCCTTCCTTTCTTTCTTTCTTTCTTTCTTTCTTTCTTTCTTTCTTTCTTTCTTTCTTTCTTCTTTCTTTCTTTCTTTCTTTCTTTCTTTCCTTCCTTCCTTCCTTCTCTTTGTCGTCTTTCTGTACTGATCCTGGGGCTAAAACTCAGGGTCTGGGTGCAGTACTTGATTTTTTCCCCCCTCATGGCTATTACTTTACCACTTGAGCCACAGTCCCACTTTTGGCTTTTTTGGTAGTTAACTGAAGGTCAGAGTCTCACAGACCATCTTGCCTGGGCTGGCTTTGAACCACAATCCTCAGAACTCAGCCTCCTTAGTAGTTAGGATTACAGGTGTGAGCCTCCAGTGCTCACCTGTGAGTACCATTTCTAAAGGTAGGAGCTTGTAGTTCATTTCTAAAGGTAGGAGCTCGTAGTTTTTGTGTAGTTATTCAGTCTCAAATATTCTAGTCTGCTTACATATTTTGAATACCACAAATTTCATCAATAAAATCCTACTTTTAACAATCAGTGCATAAATGAAAAACCTCTGTTTTTGTCAATACATTTTTTGGGATAAGTTATTGTTATTACAAAGGTGATGTGCAGAGTGATTACAGTTACCTGAGTCAGGTAATGAGTACATTTCCTTTCATGCAGTGTCTTCTGTTCCCCCACTCTCTCCCAGCCCCTCCCTCCCACGTCCACACATGAGTTGTCTAGTTCACTTGCATCAGTGTCCAGTGAGCTCCACAGCTGCACTTTTCCACCCATTTTCTTTGAGTTCTGTGCCCCCCAGCACTTCTGAAGGTTTATATGTGAATATACCATACATAAGGTAACAAATCATCAAAAATAAAAATAAAAAGAGAGATCTCTTGTTTCCATGTCTTGGAGTTTGTTTTGATATATATATATATGTATATATGTAATTTTGTATAAATTTGAAGAGGCATGAAGGCGTTGTGCTTTCGTGTTTCTCTCCTAAGAGAATCCTCTTTTGTCCCACTGTGAGTACCTAGAATCCTGTATAATTTTTCATATCCCAGTGTCTTTTAGATCTAACTTCTGCATATCAGAGAGAACATGTGTGGTTTGTCTCTCTGCATTTGACTTACCTCACTCAACACGATTTGTTCTAGTTTCATACATTTCCCTACAAAGGACATTATTTTATTCTTTCTAATGCTTGCCAATGAAATTTTATCAGTAACATTTATTGTTACAATAGTCTAGCCTGTGATGGTAATAAGAAACAGTGAGCTGGTCACCGGTGGCTCATGCCTGCAATTCTTGCTACTCAGGAAGCTGAGATCTGAGGATCACAGTTCAAAGCCAGCCTAGGCACGAAAGTCCGTGAGACTCTTATCTCTAATTAACAACCTGAAAATTGGAAGTGGTGCTGTGGTTCAAGTGGTAGAGCACTACCTTGAGCTGAAAAGGTCAGGGAAAGTGCCCAGGCCCTGAGTTCAAACCACACGACCAACAAAAAATGAAACAAACAGAGATAAAGGGCCTTAGCCATCTTTGGCATGTGACTTATGACCCTCAGAGTATATGTTAAAACTAGTAACATGGAATATTGTCACTGGATCCAAATGCTTGCTCACATTACTAGAAAAATTGCACTAGTGGCTCACACCCATAATTCTGGCTTCTCAGGAGACTGAGATCTGAAGATTGTAGTTTAAAGACAGCTCAGGCCAAGGAAAGTCTGTAAGCCCTCATCTTGAATTAGTCAGCAAAAAAATCCAGAAATGGAGCTGTGGCTCAAGTAGTAGAGCGTTAGCCTTGAGCAAGACAAGCTCAGAGACAATGCCTAGGCTGTGAGTTCAAACCCCAGGACTGGTACAAAAAATGGCATAATATATATTATATACGTGTGTGTACATTTCCCTACGTTTATTCTGAAAATAGAGATGAAAGAATGAATTTATCTGCAGTTGTAATAAAAACTGAGGAGAAAGAAATTCCTAATGTGACTCCACCTTGACCAAAGCATTGTTACAAGTTTTAGAAAAGATTGAACAAAAGGCAGGAAAGACACATATGTAGTGTTAGGTGTGGGCCCAAATTATTGCAACTGCGAGATCTGTGCTGTTTGAAATATGCCCTTGCAGAGGGCACATTTCACTCCCAGCCTTTTATTTACTATGGGGATCCTGATTCCTAGGTCTATCTTGTAATATCACATAATCTCAGCTTTAATATTTTTCTGTTATTTTTCAGACAGGGATGTATATTTTTCTGTTTTTGCTTATCTGATTATGGACCTCTATCTTCCTCCCTATGGCTCCTACATAGCTGAGATTACAGGTGTACTCCACTATGCTTGTAGGTTTTATTTGTTTTGTTTTTGTTTTTTCAGACAAGGCCTTACTATGCAGTCCAGGCTTGCTTCAAACTTCCATTCTTCCTCAATGTCCTGTTATTTTTTGCCAGTACTGGGCCTTGAACTCTAGGTCTGGGCCTGGTTCCCTAAGCTTTTGTTCAATGCTAGCACTCTACCACTTGATCAACAGTACCATTTCTTGATTTTTCTGTGATTAATTGG
Source organism: Perognathus longimembris pacificus (assembly GCF_023159225.1). Classification (NCBI taxonomy): domain Eukaryota; kingdom Metazoa; phylum Chordata; class Mammalia; order Rodentia; family Heteromyidae; genus Perognathus; species Perognathus longimembris. The sequence goes on from NC_063188.1 coordinate 56,753,850, forward strand.
AGATGATCGTCTCACAGACTTTCCTGCCTGGGCTGACTTTGAACCATGATCCTCAGATCTCAACCTCCTGAGTAGCTAGGGTTACAGGTGTGAGCCACTGCTATCCAGCCTGATTGTGTGTGTGTGTGTGTGTGTGTGTGTGTGTGTGTGTGTGTGTGTGTGCTGGTCCTGGGGCTTGAACACAAAGCCTGGACACTGTCCCTGACCTTTTTGCTCAAGGCTAGCACTCTACCACTGCCCACAGCTTCATTTTGAGTATTTTTGGTGGTTAATTGGAGACGAAAGTCTCATGGACTTTCCTGCCAGGGGTGTCTTTGAACTATGATCCCTGTATCTCAGCCTCCTGCGTAGCTAGTATTGCTGTAAAGGAGTGAGCCATTGATGCCCATGTTTTCTTCTCTCTCTCTCTCTCTCTCTCTCTCTCTCTCTCTCTCTCTCTCTCTCTCTCACACACACACACACACACACACACACACACACCTTTTTTCTTTTTTCTTTTGTGCTGGTCATGGGGCTTGAACTCTAGGCCTGGACACGGTCCCTGAGCTTCTTTTGCTCAAGGCCAGCATTTGCACCACAATGCCACTTCTGGCTTTTTTTAGTGGTTGTTTCGGAGAGAAGAGACTTTCCTGTCACGGCTGGCTTCAAATTGCAATCCTTAGATCTCAGCTTCCTGAGTAGTTAGGATTACAGGTATGAGCCATGGGCACCTGGTCTATTTTATGTTTTTTTGGTTATTTTTCTTTATTTATTGTTAAAGTGATGTACATAGGGGTTACAGTTTCATACATAAGGCAATGAGTACATTTCTTATCCAACTTGTTACTGCCTCCTAGTTTTTTTTTTTTTTTTTTGGCCAGTCCTGGGGCTTGAAATCAGGGACTGGGCACTGTCCTTGGCTTCCTTTTGCTCAAGGCTATCACTTTACCACTTGAGCCACAGCACCACTTGTGGCTTTTTCTGTTTATGGGTCCTGAGGAATCGAACCCAGGGCTTCATGCATGCTAGGCAAGCACTCTACTGCTAAGCCACATTCCCAGCCCTTGTTTTAGTATTTTAAAGTAAATGAAGACATCATCATAGGTACTTCCTTCTGATGATCCCAGGATCAATTCTAATTAAAGAGCAATGTAAATCTTTAGCTTTTCTTTTCCCATCTCCTTTTCCTTTCTCTCCCCCTCCCCTTTCCTTCCATTTCTTTTCTAAGCTAGGATCCCACTTTGTTGGCCAGGTTAACCTCAAACTCTTGGGCTCAATCCAATCTCCTGTTCCAGTCTCCAGAGTAGTTGGATCACACCTGTAGGTTTTCAATGAGGGAACAAGAATTAGAAAATCAGTACCACTAAGACAGCTAGAGCATATCCTCCCCAAGATAATTTCACTAAACATCAAGCAATAGCCTTTGGCTTTCCTAAGGTTGTTTAGTTTTGACCGAGGTTCCCCCTCCACCGTTGGTCAATGTGTGAATGCTTCTGGCATGTCAAACACTCTATGGTTGGGCTCTGCTCTAATGAGTGATTTCTTACCTCTGAGGCTTCTCCTTTAGAGAGTCGGGTTTGATATGGGTGGAGCCCCCAAATACCAGATGTCCTGTGGTGATGAGTGTTGGCACCTGGGTGCTCAAGGATGGAGCTGTACACTTGTCAAGGAAAACGGAGCCATGTGCTTAAGCGCAGTTCAAAATGCTAGTGGGCTCCTAGGGCTGGGGAAGCACTACCGAGGACGATGCCCTCTGTACCTGCAGCTCCTTCCTGTGCTATGGCATCCTTCCAGGGCCTCTCTTTCCATGAACGAAGTCACTGGCATACTTTCCTATATGAAAACAAAATGGGTTCACAATCACAAGGAATGAGCCAGGCATGGTAATTCATACCGGTAATCCCAGCACTCAGGAGGCTGAGGCCGGAGGCTGCTGTGTTCGAGGCCAGCCTGGGCTAAAGACAGATGTTGTAGAGCTGACTCCATCTTGATTAGGGAAACATGGCAGGAAATATTGGGGGGAATAGAGCTGACTCCATCTTGATTATTAGGTCAACCTGACCTCTAAATTCTGCTTCTGTAAATGGCTTACTTGTTTGTTGCTTGCTTCACCCTCTGTGTCAACCTCCTACATCTGTGCCACGCTTGCTTGCTCATTTGTTGCTTACTCTACCCCCTGTGTCAAGCCCCTGCATCTGTACTACGCTTTTACCTTTATAAACCCTGCCTATCTGAGGGTCGGGGCTCTCAATCCAGATCCGCTGCGTCGGTGACGGTTGAGAGTCCAGGCTTGAGCTTGCAATAAAGACTCTCGTGTGCTTGCATCGGAATTGGCTTCTTAGTGGTCTTTGGGGACCCCAAGTCTGGGCATAACACAGAGACCCTGTCTCCAGAAACAAAACAAAACAAAACAAAAGTTAACAAGGAATGAGTCCTTGAAATACGCAGCAACTTAGATGACTCTTAAGGAGGTTATACTAATCAAAAAAGAATCCACTGAAGTTTCATGTGCTAGGATTCTATTACTGTGACATTTCCTTTTTTTCTTGTGGTACTGGGGTTTGAACTCAAGGCCTTGTGGTTGCTGGGCAGATGCTCTACTACTTGAACTGTGCCCCTAGCCCTTTTTGCTTTAGTTTTTTAAATTTTATTTTAGCTTTGTATTGGTAGTGGGATTTGAACTCAGTGCCTGCACTCTATCCCCTGGCTTTTTCACTGAAGGGTAGTACTCTTAATACTAGAGCTGCACTCCCACTTGTAACTTTTTAGGTGGTTAACATCAGAGAAGAGACTCATGGACTTTCTTGTCCAGCCTGTCTTCGAACCACAATCCTCAGATTTCAGCCATCCTGAGTAGCTAGGATTACAGGTGTGAGTCATCAGCACCTGGTGGCTTTAGTTATTTTTGGAAAGAGTTTTGTATTTATGCCGAGGGCTACCTGGACCACAGTCTTCCTAGTTTTATTTCCCAAGTAGTTGGAATGATGGACATGTGCCACTCTACTCAGGCTTTATTGGTTGATAATGGGGTTTTGTAGACTTTCTGCCTGCACTGATCTTCTCAATCTCTACTTCCCATGTAGCTTGGATGACAGGCAGGCCCCATCACACCTAGCTCTATTCTAGAACATTCTTTCTTTTTGTCAGTTATGAGGCTTGAAATCTGGGCCTGGGCACTGTCCCTGAGTTTTTCAGCTCAAGGCTAGTTCTCTACCACTTGAACCACAGCGCCACTTCTGACTTTTTCCTGAGTGGTTTATGGGAAGCAGGAGTCTCATGGATTTTCCTACCTGGGATGGCTTTGAACCATGATCCTCAGATCTTAGCCTGCTGAGTAGCTAGGATTACAGCCGTGAGCTACTGGCTCCATGCCCAGTATCTTTTTTGAGGGAAGGATAGGTCCTCACTATGTTGCTAGGTTAATATTCAACTTGTGGATTCAAGCAACCCCCTGGCTTCCGTCTCCTGAGTACAGGCATACATCATCACTCACTCCCAGTGTATTCAGCATCTTAACTTTGAGCACATGAAACAGAGCATTATATAACACACACAAACAAATGCAAGTAAAACCAAGGAACTTTGAATACCATTGTAGGTCAATATCCTAACTATAATACTGAGTTATAATTTTATAAAGTGTTACCAAAGATGAAAACTGGGCAAAGTATTCAAGAGATTCTTTTGGAGCCAAGTTTGGTGCTATATATCTCTATCCCAGCGAATTTGAGGCCAGCCTGGGTTTCATAGCAAGTTCCAGGACAAGCTCAGACTTCATAATGAGACTCTATTTTTTAAAAAAGGATAATGAGGCTGGGAATATGGTCTAGTGGTAGAGTGCTTGCCTTGCATACATGAAGCCCTGGGTTTGATTCCTCAGCACCACATATACAGAAAAAAAAGGATACTCTGTCAGGTGCCAGTGGCTCACACATGTACTTATAGCTTCTCAGAGGATCATGGTTTGAAGCCAGACTGTGCAGGAAAGTCCATAAGATTCCCCCCTTTTTGCCAGTCCTGGGGCTTGAACTCAGGGCCTGAACATTGTCCCTGGCTTCTTTTTGCCCAAGACTAGCACTCTACCTTTTGAGCCACAGCACCACTTTCAGCTTTTTCTGTTTATGTGGTGCTGAGTAATTGAACCCAGGGCTTCATGCATGCAAGGCAAGCACTCTACCACTAGGCCACATTCCCAGATTTTCTTTGAGACTCTTATTTCTAATTAACTAGCAAAAACAAAATAAAGTGACTGCTATGTATCAGAAGTAGAAAACCTTAGGTTTTCCTGAGCGTCCTTGGGTTTGACCAGTGTCAAATTTCTGTTTATTGATGGGACTGTCCTGGACTACAGTCTTTCTGTTTCATACTTCCTGTCATAGCTGGGATAATAAGTGTCTACCACTGTGCCCTATGGTTTTGTGTGTTGAGATAGGGCCCTTTTCATCTTTGTGGGCTTCTGAACTCTGCTTGGGCCTGTGTTTCCTTTCTAGCTTTTGCTAAGTTCTGGCTCTGGAAAATGGACTTTTCTTTTAAAAATTCTTAAAAAAATTTATTGTAAAGGTGATGTACAGAGGGGTTACAGTTATGTGATTCAGCTAATGAATCTTTTGGAACAGTGTCACCCCCTCCATTATTTTCTCCCAGTTTTTCCCTCCCAACTCCCCTCCCACCCCAAAGTTGTATAGTTTATTTCCAACATGGTAGAGACCACACTTTTTTTCTATCTTCTGCCAGTGACTGAGGCTGGTCTGTGAGTGGACCACTACTACCATCAGTCTAATAACTTGGAGGATGGGCTATCTCCATTTAACTTCTCTGTTTGTGATGGCAAGTGGCTGCCTCTTGGCCTGTCTTTCCTCTAGAACTATGCACTCTAGGCCTGCCTGACCTGGTCCCCGCCCCCCCCCCCCCCCCAGCTCCGTCTATCCATTTGCCAATGTGTTTTTCTATCTCCTTATTTCTTCCTCATATGAAGCGGTCAGTACAGTGACTGTCAGCCTTCATGTCACTTAGCAGTAATAGCTTCCCCTACCTATTAGGGCATATTGTATATTTCCCACCCAGTTGTACTTGTGTGATAGTAAAGGATCAATCCTGTTAGGTTGGCTGAAGTGTAGACACTGCACTGAGGAGCTATTGATACTAGCGGAGCCTGGTGGCCATGGGTGGGATTGTCATGCTCACAGCAACATGGACAAAAGGAGTGAGCCAGCAGGCCAGACTGCTTAGCCTAGCTTTCCAAATATAGCCATCTTTCCAGGGCAATTGGCTGACATGCCTTGGTTAAGACTCCATACTAGATCTAGGAGTGTAGCTCAGTGGAAGAGCAGTTGGCCTAGCATGCATGAGGCCCTGGATTCCATCTTTAACACTGCTAAAATAAAGAAGTCGGAAGAGTTCACAAAGATTTGGTGGGATCAGTCCAGGTGAGAGGCTTTCTTGCGGCAGGCACATCTCTGGAGAAAAGACTAGTATTCTGAATCCAATCTCCAATGTTGTTATTGCAATCCTGTCCCTGAAATAGTGAGTAACAGTGCATAGGTGACTGTCCTCAGCCATTTTTGACAAATATATGAGGGCTCAGTTTACCTCAGTTGGGTTTGGTGAATTTTTAAAGTGTGTGTGTGTGTGTGTGTGTGTGTATGTGTGTGTGTGTGTGTGTGTGTGTGTGTGTGTGTATTTTGGTCATGGGGCTTGAACTCAGGACTTGGGTGCTGTTCGTGAGTTTTTGTGCTCATGGCTACTCCTCTATCAATTGAGCTATAGCTCCACTTCTGGATTTTTTTGGTGGTTACTTGGTGATAAGAGTGCCATAGGCTTTCCTGCCCAAACTGGCTTTGAGCCATGATCCTCAGATCTCAGCTTCCTGAGTAGCTAGGATGGCAGGCGTGAGCTACTGGTGGCTGATTTTTAGGAAGGAGCCTTAGTTGAGCAGTCACCATCAACACTCATCATTCTCAAGCAAACTGTCACATGGAAGTGATAGTCCAAAATAATGAACAATGATCTATAGTACATAGCTAGGCACAAATGGCCAACAAGACTTCCCAAGTTTCTCATCATTTAACAAATTGCTCTGCATTTCACATCAGGAATCAGTTTCATTGTGCCATGAAGAGGACAGGATCCTAAGACTGTGGTTCACAATCTACCTCTACATTTAACTGTCACTCCTGCTCTTATCAGCATTTCTACCTCCTCACCATGTGTCATTTCTCATTTGTTGTGGCTACAGAAACAATAACCATACTTGTATGTATTGAGGAAAGAATTTGGCTCTGAGAAAGATTGCTTTATGATCAAAGCCAGCAAGCTTTTAATGTATGGATACTGACATCTATTTTGACTTCCTGGAAGCCTTTTTCCCTTCTTTATTTTCACTTTTGTTCCATATGCTTGAGTTTTTCCAGGGAGTTAAGCCCAGGATGAGTGAGGTGTTTGTTATTCAGCTGAGTTTTGGAGCATTTTTTACCTTGCTTCAACAGTTTTCTTATTGGCTTAGGTTTCCTTCTCCCTGGAGCCAGTGAATCCCAGTGATATGGATTCCAGATTGGGAGATGAGAGTCAGGGTGTATAGCAGAAGTCTTTGTGAATGTTGAGGGACACAAATGTTACATTATTCCCTTTGAATATAGTGAGATCACTTGCAGCAGATATAATTTCTCACTATAGTTCAGGGGAGAGAGAGACGAATAAAAAGAAGAAGAAGGAAGAGGAGAAGGAGGAAGAAGAGAAGGGAAAAAAGGAAGGTAACCAATGCATCATGGGATACATATTATTCTTTTTCATTCAGCCATCCTTTCTTCTCGTCACTTTCAAATCTTTCCCCAGCTTCTTTCTTCTTTTCTCCTGAACTTCTTGCTTCCTTCCTTTCCCCAAGGCAATGAAGGACACATGGGCAGATGGTCCAAAGCTGGAGCAGCATCTTCATAAGCACAAGAGGATTGTCACCTCTCATCATCCCTTTTTGCTACATTTCAGACATTTCTAAGTTATCCTTTTAGGCCCTGTTTGTATTTCACCTTCTTGTTCATCTTAGGAGGCTCATTCATGTTGGAAATCCTGTTAACTGCAACCTTCTCCTGTGCTAACCCCATTTCCCTGCTGTTTTCTCTGACTCACTGGGGAGAGTCCCACATATTTTTGGATGGAGCACTTGACTGAAGGTGCAGGGCCTGGCTCATCCACAACAGGTTCACCCACACCAAAGTTATGCTAACTTACAGTGCTTGGGCACTGGTCTTCTTGTCCCCCGCCCCCATCCTACCTCTGTGCTTTCAGGAATCTGCAAACTGGAAAGCCATTCTCAAGGGTACGGTGAGCCATTCTTGTTTTTTTTTTTTTTTTTTCCAGTTCTTAGAGTCAAAGAAATAATCTGTCACAAAGAGTCCCTGTGAAAGAAGAGGACAGGGGTAGGGATCTGAAGTATAGGATTTTGGGGTAAAGGTGAATACTTTTTCCTAAGCCCTTTCAGTCAAAGGGCCTTCCAGTCAAAGGGAAGGGAGTTTGCCCAGAAGCATCCCATTCCTGAAGTGATAGCTGGGGGTAGGGATGTCTGAATGTAACAGGATGTGGGAGTGGTTGCACAGTGTGGGGAATTTGTGGGCCCAGCTCTCCTTCCCTTATGACTGGGCATCTAGCAGCAGGGCTGTGTGCCTGCTTTGTCTGGTCAAATGATGGAAGGAGCAGGAACAGGAGCCTCTGCAGAGCCTACAGCTGCCTTCCAAGGAATTCCACTGATATCTGGGAGCCCAGAGGTTGAGTCATATTTTGGGAGAGGATTGTGTTTTGATACCCACATTGCAGGGTGTTGCCATAATATGGTCAAAAACAAATAAACTCACCCTGCAGTTACCACGAATCTGGATCTTGGCTTTCTTGTTCTTACATTGTCTTTCATTTAGCTTTTGCCTTGGGGTAGCAGTTTAACTTCATAATGCCACAATAGGCAATAGGCTTTCTTTTGAAAAAAGATTAAATTAATTTATTTTTCGGGGGGGGGTAGGAATCTTGATATGTTACCCAAGCTGCCTCTAACTTGTGATCCTTTGGACTGAGCTTCCTGAGCAGCTGACATTACAGATATGTATCACCATACCCAGAAGGTGACTATCTTTCTAATCTAATTTGATTTTATCCTTTTTGTCAGTACTTAGGTCCTCATTCTTGCTAGACAGGAGCTCTACCACTTGAACCACACCTATCTTTTTTTTTCTTTACTTATTTTACAGATAGGGTCGTATGTTTCTGCCCAGGGACAGAGTAGACCACGATCTTCCTACCTATGGCCGTCAGTATAGTTGGGATCACACGTAGACACAAATGTTCCTGGCTTATTTGTTGAGATGAAGTCTTACTAACTTTTTGCCTGGGCTGTCTTTGAACTGCAGTCCTTCTTTCTGAATAGCTATTATACAGAGCCTTTCTTCCCTTCCCTTCCCTTCCCTTCCCTTCCCTTCCTTTTTTTTCCTTTCCCTTTCTTTCTCCCTCCCTCTCTCTCTCCCTCCCTCCCTTCCTTTCTTCTTTCCTTCCCTCTCTCTCTTTCTCTTTTTTTCTTTTCTTTCTTTGACGGGAATTGAACCCAGAGTCTCACATATTCTATGTAAAAATTCTATCACTGAGTGATATCTCTAGTCCAAAATAACTAATCAACAACAACAAAAAGACCAAATGGGAATAAAATAAGGTTAAAAAAAACCTGTAATCCCAGCACTCAGGAAGTTGAGAAAGGAGCATCTTGAATTCAAGCCTAGCATGGGCTACATAGTGAAATCTTGTCTTAAATAAAACAAATGAAACACCTCCTCCCAAATAAAACCTCTCAAACACCATTTTGTATCTATTTACTAAAACCTACAATTCCACTGTCAAAATGTCAATGTTCCATGAGCCTCATTAATTACTTTAATCGTTATACTAATTAGATTTCATTATTATTTCCTCCAGAGAAGAAGATGAGGGGAAACCATAGACCTTGAAGATCCTGGACATGTAGTTATAGAAAAACAGTGCCCTCAAGGAAGAGAAGGCCATACCAAGGGGACATCTGGACATATTCCTGGTATTTTTTTCTAGGACAAATTGTAGACAGAGGTCATGGCCAGAGTGCAAAAGATTGTGTGGCTGTTGGGGAAGGTAGGAATAAAGGAAGAGTCACTGATTTCTTTTGGGAGAGTATCTCCCTATGTAGCCCAAGTTGACCTCAAACTCAAGATCTTCTTGCCTCAGTGTCCCTAGTGCTGAGATTCCAGATACAGACCACCATGCCCCCCAAGTCACCGGACTGTCAAGCCATTCTCTCACCTGGATCTCAAGCTCTGGCCCTATAGCAACAGATTCTGATGTTTAAAAGGAGACAGCTGGCGGTGCGGAGGGGCAGTGGCTCACATCTGTATTTCTAGTGACTCAGGAGGCTGAGATCTGAGGATCACTGTTTGAAGCCAGTCTGGGCAGAAAAGTCCCCATGAGACTCTTATCTCCAATAAACTACTCATAAAAGCTGGAAGTGGTGCTGTGGATCAAGTAGTAGAATGCTAGCTAGTCTGGAGCACAAAGAGGCTTCTGGACAATGCCTAGACCCTGAGTTCAAGCCCCAGGACCAAAAAAAAGAGGAGACACTGAAATGGATAGACACTGTGGAAAATGAATTGCATAACTTGTGGGCAGGGACAGGAGGGGGAAACTGAGAAAAAGCAAAGGAAAGGGTGATATTGTCAAAAAAAGAAATGTACTCATTATGTGACTTATGAAATGGTAGCCCTTCTGGATATCACCTTAATAATAACAATAAAATTATATGAAAAACATAAAAAAGAAGCAACCACATGTCTGTAATCCTAGGTCCTGTGAAGGAAAGTTTGTGAGACTCTTATCTCCAATTTACCACCACCACCAAAAAACAACAACAAAAAGAAAGTGGAAAGTGGAGCTGTGGCTCAAGAAATAGAGTGTCATCTTTGAGTGAAGCTAAGGGACAACACTTCCCCTGGCACTGAGTTCACGTCCCAGTACTGGCAAATGGCAGAGGCGGGGAGGGGGGTGGAGGGGAAGAGAGTATGCATGCTGATATGGTGACAAGTGTTAATTGTGTTGTATTTCAGCAAGGAGCTTTCTACCTTTAGGAGGGCTGAGTAAGATGTATGGGTGGGAAGGGGCTAAGATTCTTTCTCGTTCTTTCTTTCTTTCTTTCTTTCTTTCTTTCTTTCTTTCTTCCTTCCTTCCTTCCTTCCTTCCTTCCTTCCTTCCTTCCTTCTCTCTCTCCCTCTATTATTTATTTATTTATTTATTTATTTATTTATTTATTTATTTATTTATTTTGCCAGTTCTGGGCCTTGGACTCAGGGCCTAAGCACTGTCCCTGGCTTCTTTTTGCTCAAGGCTAGCACTCTGCCACTTGAGCCACAGTGCCACTTCTGGCCGTTTTCTATATATACATGATGCTGGGGAATCGAACCCAGGGCTTCATGTATATGAGGCAAACACTCTTGCCACTAGGCCATATTCCCAGCCCTCTCTTTCTCTTTCTTTCTTTTTTCTGTGGGTCCTGGGGTGAATGCAGGGCCTGGACACTGTCCTTGTGGTTTTGTGCTAAAGACTAGCTCTACTACTTGAGCCACAGCTCTACTTCCGTTTTTTTTTTTTTTTTTTTTGTGGCTAATTGAAGATAAGAGTCTCAGGAACTTGCTTGCCCAGGCTGGCTTTGACTTTTGATCTTCAGATCTCAGCTTCCTGAGTAGGTAGGATTTAAGTATGAGCCACTGGCATCAGGATTTTTTGAGTTTGTTGTTTTTATTATGTTTTTTGTTTTGTTTTGGGCCAGTCCTGGAGCTTGAACTCGGAGCCTGGGCAATGTCCCTGAGCTTCTTTTTGCTCGAGTAGATAGCACTCTGCCATTTGAGCCACAGCACCACTTCTGGCTTTTTTCTGCTTATATGGTACTGAGGAATCAAATGCAGGGCTTCATGCGTGCTAGGTAAGCACTTTACCACTAAGTCCCATTCCCAGTCCATTGTTTTTATTGGTGGGGAGATCTTTTAAGCTATTTCTGAAACTCCCCTGGCAGGGCGCTTCATGCTTTGCATATATCCTAGGCAGGCCAGGCAGTAACCATAAGGCAGGAGATGTTGCAAATGCCCTGCCTCCTCCTCCCTAGGATTAGAGTCCCACTCACTCCATAGGCCCAATGATGAGCTTGCTCCAGTCTTAAAGATCAGACCTGGGACCCAGAAAAACTATTAGTCTGAAAAAATTGTTTTGAACCCTCCCCAGGGTTTTACATGCTAACAGAATAGTCTGGGGCCTCTGCTGGGTTTCAGTGGAAAGTGATGTCATTCCTGGTTAAAAGTTCCTCTGGTGCTATTAATGTTCAACAGAAATCTGTGTGTGTGTCTCTGTGTGTGTGCAAGCATACACATGCAGGTGAAAATGAGGAGCATAAAGGGAAGTGTTTACACACTGAGGGTACTTTGGGTTTGCAGGTGGGATGGGGCATGGGTTGTGCCTTGTCTTTGGGTGAATGGGTACCTGGCACGCGTATGCTGTATACGTACACTCTGTCAGCTTGTCCTTTATAGTCTGACTCTCTAGTACATGGATTGGGTGTGAAAATATCTCCTTTTTGTGTGTATGCTGGTCCTGGGACTTGAAGTCAGGGTCCAGATACAATGCCTACTTGCAGCTTTTTTGGTGGTCAATTGGAGGCTAGAGTCTCACAGACTTTCCTGCCCAGACTGGCTTCAACCACAATTTTCAGATCTCAGCTTCTCGAGTAGCTAGGATTGCAGGCAGCAGCCACCTGCAACAGCATTTCTTTTTCTTTTCTTTTTTTTAAATTTTGAGTTAGCATACATTTACACTATAAGGAAACTCTCCCTGTGATATTTCCATACATGCACACAAAGCCCTTTGAACAAATCTACCTCCTCCATATTCCTATTCCTTCCCTCTCTCCTATCCCTCCTTTTCAAACAGTATTTGGTGAATTTCCTTATGCTATCTTTTTTTTTTCAAGTCCCTGAGCTTCTTTTGCTCAAAGCTAGCACTCAAACACTTGAGCCATAGCACCAGTTCTGGCCTTTTCTGTTTATGTGGTACTGAGGAATCGAAGCCAGGGCTTCATGCATGCTAGGTAAGCACTCTGCCACAAAGCCACATTCCCAGCCCTCCTTATGCTATCTTTGAGTGTGTATATGTGTGCGTATAAGATGTATATATATATATACACACATATATATGTAATGTGCATGTATGTATGTGTGTCTATCTACTTCTTTCTTTTTTTTTTTTTTTTGCCAGTCCTGGGGCTTGGACTCAGGGCCTGAGCACTGTCCCTGGCTTCTTTTTGCTCAAGGCTAGCACTCTGCCACTTGAGCCACAGCGCCACTTCTGGCCATTTTCTGTATATGTGGTGCTGGGGAATTGAACCCAGGGCCTCATGTATATGAGGCAGGCACTCTTGCCACTAGGCCATATCCCCAGCCCTCTATCTACTTCTTTCAATCCTCCCCTTTCAGTGTCCCTTCCTTCTCTCTGCCCCCTCTGCTGATCTTGTCCTAGATAGTTCCCCTTTACATTTTTATTTTACTGGTCGTGGGGCTTGAACTCAGGGCCTGAGCACTGTCCCTGAGCTCTTTAGCCCAAGGCTACCACTGTGCCACTTGAGCCACAGTGCCACTTCTGGTTTTCTGGTGGTTAATTGGAGATAAGAGTCTAACAAACTTTCTTACCCAGGCTGGCTTTGAATCACAATCCTCAGATCTCAGCCTCCTAAGTAGCTAGGATTGCAGGCATGAGCTACCAGTGCCCGGCTCCCTTTACATTCTTGTCACATTATCATTATAGTCATCAGGATCATTCATGTATTTTTCTGCAGTGCTGGGAATGGAACCCCAGGCCTCATGCATGCTGGGCTGGTGCCCTTCCACTGAGCTCCATTCCATCCCTTTTTGCTATGGAGTTTCTCACTTACTTTTCCTTAATGTCTTGTATATAGCTAGTATCTTCTGATTCTGTCAAGGCCTGATATACCCAGGATATGGTAAGTTGTCACTCTGGTTTTTATTGTCCTCCATTCAGGATGTGAGTTTTTTTTTTCAGCCTGAAAAAAGCCTTCATTTATTCACTACTTACAGTACAATGATTTCATATGTGAGTTTTTGATTACATTTTGGGGAAGTGTCTGAAGGGGAATTGGAACAGGAAGCCTGGGCTGAAGGCTTGGTTTATGGCTGATGGGTTATCACAGGACCAATTTCCATTTTTTATTCCCCTTTCCCTTGCCCACCTTTGCTGGTAGCCAGTGGCTCACACTTGTCATCCTAGCTACTCAGGAGGATGAGATCTGATGATCAAGGTACCAAGATAGCCTGGGCAGGTAGTATTTGTAAGTCTCTTATTTCCAACTAAGTAACAAAAAAAGCTGGGAATGGAGATGTGGCTCAAGTGGTAGAGCACTAGTCAAGAAAAAAAATGAAGGGACAGTGCATGATGCTGAGTTGAACCCTCAGTACTGTCAGAAGCACGTGCCTCAACTGGGTGTAAAGCAGTGTTTACAAATGCCTACTCCATCTGGGAAGACTGATCATTGCAATCACCAGCATCCTAATGAGAATCTAGACTGTGGCTGAAGTACCTGAAGACTTCTGGGAGTGGAATTAGGGATAGAGGGAGCTCTGCATCCAGAGAGTGCAGCCAATACTACCCAATCATTGAGAAGGAAAGAAGGCATGGAAGAGGCTCACCTGGTGGCTCTCATAATGCCACACCAGGAGTCTAGGCAACCTGGGGAGTAGACCAATAAAAGTAAACATCATATATGAGTTATAGTGGTAAGATACATATCTGGTAATGTGGACAGATCCTCAGGGCACAGGACTGAATGGGGAAAAATCAGAACAGTACAAGACATGTATAGAACAAGATAACTCATGTACAAGTTAAATATAGGTAGAAAGTTAATCTATGATACATGTCAGAAAGTAGTAATTACTAGGATTTGGGAACAGTAATAGCCTTTAGGAAGCTGAAATATTTTTTTTCCCCTTGTACTGAGATTTGAATTCAGGGGCTGGGGATTTAGCTCAGCGGAAGAGCGCCTGCCTGGAGAGCGCAAGGCCCCGAGTTTGGTCCTCAGCTCTAGAAAAAAAAAGATTTGAATTCAGGACCTTGTGCTTGTTCAATTTGTTTGTCTGTGGCTTGTACACTCTAATTGCAGCCATGCCTCCAACCTAGCTTTTAGCGGGTTAATTGGAGATGGACACTCTAGGACTTTTCTGTCTGTGCTGTCTTCAAACAGTGATCCTCCAGGTCTCAGCCTAGCATTAAGAGTCATGAATGACTGGTGCCTGGCTCTGGCATATTTTTGTATCTTGACTGGACTGGAGGCATACAAAGTAGTAATACAAAATAGATAAGTAATGTATTTATTTATGTGGTCTCACCCTAGCAAATGGCTCATTCCAACTGGGTAGGGATGAAAAGAATGGTGTTCACAGAATACTACTAAAGGGCCATTTCCGAGACCTGGGCCTAGGCCCCCAGTTTCTCCAAGGTGACCTTTGAACATTTTAATTGAGTTTGGGAATGTAATTGAACATGTTAAATGTAGCCAGGTGCTGGTGGTTCACATGTGTAATCCTTGCTACTCAGGAAGCTGAGAGCTGAGGATCATGATTCAAAGTCAACATGGACAGATGAATCCTTAAGACTATTGTCTCTAAACAGCAAAAAGCTGGAATAGGAGGTATGGTTCAAGTAGTTGAGTGCCAACCCTGTATAGAAAAGCTAAGCTAAGGGGCTGGGAATGTGGCCTGGTGGTAGAGTGCGTGCCTTGTATACATGAAGCCCTGAGTTCAATTCCTCAGCACCACATATATAGAAAAGGCCAGAAGTGGTGGTGTAGCTCAAGTGGAAGAGTGCTAGCCTTGAGCAAAAAGAAGCCAGTGACAGTGCTCAAGCCTTGAGTTCAAACCCCAGGACTGGCATAAAAAAAGAAAAGCTAAGCTAAGATCTCAAGACTCTGAGTTCAAGCCTCAATATCTAGAGTGTTTATCCATGTTCTGGGATATCATAGTAATGATGTAAAATTCCTGAACTTTCTCAATGGTTCCGCCCAGAGCAAAACTCTATTCTACACAGCTATGAAATCTTTGCCTTTGTAAATATCAAAGCATCATGCAAACAGAAGTAAGGTTTTTCTTATGATCCTGGTGTGTGAAGGTCTGTTGTGCTATTGATTTTTAGTGACAAAGATTTGTGCTGAATTAATAATTTACTCATGCTGATAAGAACAAAGACATAAAGCTATAGTTTGTATCTGTGTCTGTACAATTATCAGAAAGAATTTTTACTGCTCTGGTATAGAGCCAGAATGAGCTTCAAGATTGGGGACCAGTGTACCAGGTGTGAAGAGACAGGTTTCAGCAATGCTTCAACTGCCCTGCTGTTTCTACATTTTCCTGTCTCACTTGGAAATACAACTGCAGGTTGAGTGGATGGTTAACTTTACATACAAAAATCTAACAGGAAAAATTTAAAAAGTGTGTAGACCCTTAAAAAAGAACTCTGCCTTTAATGATGGGAGTGCATGATATTTATCTACCTCTGCAAGGTTATTACCAAATTCGATATTTTTTGGATATTTTCTTATTTTATTTTATTCAGTTCTCTTTGTTCTTGAATTTCAAATATGCAGAAGCGAAACTCCATAGAGTAAATTTTTTATATTAATTAATTAATTTTCAAGGTGTTGTACAGAGGGGTTACAGTTTCATACATAAGTCAGTGAGTACATTTCAAACTTGTTACCTCCTCCCTTATTCTTCTCCCACCTTCCCCCCTCCCCAATTCCCTTCCTCCCAAGTTGTACAGTTGGTTTAGAGCACATTGTCTTGTAAGTATTGCTGTTGCATTGGTTTTTACCATTTTGATGTTCTCATTCCCTTCCCTAGTTCCAATAAACGTATATACAATACCTGGGGCACCAAAATCAGTTACAGTGACCTCAGGGGTAAAACCATGTAGAAGAAAGACAAAATAAAAAGGCATAATTTCACATGGTACATTGAAAATAACAACAGTGATAAACCACTTATTTCCATAACTTGGAGTTCATTTTGTTTAGCATCATCTTATGTGTTCATATGGACATAGCCATTGAGCTACTGTGATCTTCTGCTAGGATTATCCTAGATGTGTACTAGTTATTACCAATGAGGGAAATCATAGAGTGCATGTTTCTTTTGGTCTGGCTCACTTCACTTTAGTATGTTTTTTTCCTCAAGACTTTCCATTTCCTTATGAATGGAGCGATGTCATTCTAGAGTAAATCTTTTGAACAATTAACAGTTTAATAAAATGAATATCAGGAAGCTGAAATGAGATCATAATGGGGGCTAGTGGGAATATTAATGAGTGAAAAAGGAAACAAGAGATATATACAGTTGGAAAACTGAATGTACATACATGATAAAGGACCTTGAAAATATGAAATGAGTCTGAAGGGGAGAGAATTGGTGGGATGAGGAAGAATGTTGGAAGGGATGAGTATGATCAAGAAGCACTAGACAAATGGATATGTTAAATTGTAGTTCCTTTGTATAACCTTTTGAAGTCCAAATTAGATTATTTAAAACATTTCTGCTCAGTGCTAGTGCCTTATGTGTGTAATCCCAGCTACACGGGAGGTTGAGATCTCATGATCATGGTTCAAAAACTAGCCCAGGCAGGAAAGTCACAAGACTCTGATCTCCAGTTAGTGACCAAAAGGCTAGAAATGGAAATAGGGCTCAAAGTGGTAAAGCGCTAGCTTCGAGCACAAAAGCTCAGGAACAGTGCCCAGGCCTGAGTTCAAGCCTCAATACCAGCGCCCTCCCCCCAATTTTATTAAAGGGTCTCATTCTGAATGGTTTAGAGAGAAATAAATTTTTACATAAGTTGAATAGTACTAAATTTTCTCCCTCCCTCCTCTCTTCCCCCCTTCCTCCCTCCTTCCCTCCCTCCCTCCCTTCCTCCCTCCCTTCCTTTCTCCTTCCCTCCCTCCCTCCCTCCCTCCCTCCCTCCCTTCTTTCCTTCCTTCCTTCCTTCCTTCCTTCCCTCCTTCCTTCCTTCCTTCCTTCCTTCCTTCCTTCCTTCCTTCCTTCCTTCCTTCCTTCCTTTTTCCTTCCTTCCTTTCGTCTTTCTTTCCTTTTTGGTGCTAGTCTTGGGGTTTGAACTCAGGGCTTGGGTTTACAGCCATGCTACCCTGAACTCAACTGATCTTGTCTGAACTCAGGGCCCTGTCTCTGAGTGTTTTTTTTTTTTCTTTCTCAAGGCTAGCACTCTGCCACTCCAGCTACAACTCCACTTCCAACTTTTTGGTGGTTAATTGGATATAAGAGTTTCACAGATGTTCATGCTTGGGTTGGCTTTGAAGTGTGATCCTCATATCTCAACCTCATAAGTAGCTAGAATTACAGATGTGAGCCACTATTACCTGATCCCCTCTCCTCTATTTTTTTTTGTCCAGTCATAGGACTTCAACCGGGGACCTGAGTGGTTCCCTTGAGTTCTTCTGTTCAAGGCTAGTGCTCTACCACTTTGAGCTACAGCTCCACTTTCAGTTTCTGAGTGGTTAATTGGAGATAAGAGTCTCACAGGGACTATGCTGCCTGGGCTGACTGTAGCTTTGAACCATAATACTCAGATTTCAGCCTTCTGAGTAGCTAGGATTACAGGCATAAGCCACCAGCTTCTGGCATTCCCCCCCCCAAAAAAAAACTGATTCGTGTGGGTTTCCTTATACCATCTTCATATATACACGCAATATCCTCTGGTATTACCTCTCATTATTCTCTTTCTCTGTCCTCCCTGGCCCTCAAAAGATGGTTTTATATATACACACATATATGTATGTATGTATGTATGTATGTATGTATGTATATGTGTGTTATATATATGTATGTATATATGTATATCACACACACGCACACACATACACACACATACATATCACATATAAGACAGAACATGTAGTATTTTTCTTGACCTCTGGACCTGAGTGTTGTTGCTGAGATTTTTTTTGCTCAAGGTTAGTGCTCTACTATTTGAGCCACAGCTCTACTACTGGCCTGTTTTGGTATTTAATTGGAGATAAAACTCTTATGAGTTTTCCTGCCTGGGCTGGCTTTGAACTGTGATCCTCAGATCTCAGTCTCCTTAGTAGCTAGAATTACAGGTGTGAGCCACCAGCACTTGGCTGATATGTCCTTTTTAATCTGGCTCTTTTAACTTAACATGATCTCTAGTTCTATTCATTTTCCTGCAAACACTGAAATTTCTTCTTTATGCCTGAATAAAGAATTCCGTTGTATATTTATATGTGTATCTGTATCTATTCATCTGTTTATAATTGTATCTCACATTGTCTTTACCCATTAATTCAGTGTGTGTGTGTGTGTGTGTGTGTGTGTGTCTTCAATTCAGGGCCTGGGTAGTTTATTGAGTCTCACTGACTTTCCTGCCCAGGCTGGCTTCAAACCACGATCCTCACATCTGACCCTTCTGAGTAGCTAGGACTACAGGCTTGAGCAACCATTACTCAGCTACCCATTCATTCTTGAAGAACACCGAGGCTGATTCCATAGTTTGGCTATTATGAATAATATGGCAATAAATATGACTATGCAGAAGTATCCTAACATATTTCTTGGGATATGTGCCCGAGTGTTATCACTGAATCAAATGGTTATTATATTTTCAATTTTTTGACAAACCTCCACTCTGATTTCCACGATGGTTGCACTAATGTACAGTCCATTCAGTAGTGTCTAACACTTCATTTCCTACCATATCCTTGGCCTGGGAAGAGGGTGGAGGAACTTGACTTTTTACCAATCAGATGAACCCCAATAAATGAGCGAACCCTACACAACTCAGGAGCTAATTCATAGTTTATATGTTCTAAGGAATAAAGGAAGAGAGAAGCAGTTAACACAGGCTTTTTTTTCAGGAGCAATTGCAAGAATAGTGTTTGCTAGAGTAATAACATCCATAATATTTTGTTTCCAGTGGTCAGATTGAACCTGAGGCCTTGTGTATATTAGCAAGTAAGTGCTCTACTCCTGAGCTACATCTCCAGTCTCTCATCTTTTCTTTGAGCCTCAGATCCACATATCCAACTGGCTGTTGGTAGATGTCCCTTAGATACCCCATCAACATTTCTTGAAGTCTGTGGATATTTCTTCCCCCCTAGTATGTTATGAGCTCCTGAAGCACAGTCTCTGAACCTCCTTGTCTGTATTCATAGACTGGAGCTAACTCAGTATCAGAGAAGAAGGGTTCTTTGTTTTTACAAGCTTCAGTCATGACTGGTCTTGTTGAAGGAATAATTAATAGCAAATAGAAAAAGAAGGCTGGGTGAAGATGGGCACTGCTGGGCTTTGTTCAGGGCTATGTTTCATGTGTATTGGGCACCATAGACTATGTAACTCTTTGGCATCCTTAGCCTCCTACTAGCTCATACACAGATGGACTCATGCCTAGACTTTTCTCCTGTCTGCTGGGGAAGCGCCCCCTCACACATTCTTCACATGCCACCCCCATCAGCTTCAATTTAGATAATTTTCAGATGGGGCCTGGGAAGACAATACCCCCCCCCTCTCTCTCTCTCTCTCTCTCTCTGTGTGTGTGTGTGTGTGTGTGTGTGTGTGTGTGTGTGTGTTTCTGTCTGTCCATCTCTCTTGCATTGCTGAAGATCAAAGCTATGGCTGCATACGCTGCACACACATCACTCAAGTGTCATCACTAAACTACACCAGCTCTACTTTTTGCCTTTAAGTTTTTTCATTTTATATACAGATATGACAGAGTGAGGTTAGGAGATCCTTATTACTTTGCTTTTCTAGATATCAAAAACTTAGGCCTCAAAAGAGGTGAAGATGGGCCTAGAGTCTTGGACTGCTGATTCCCAGCTCTGAGCTTCTGCCAGTGCCTGGCCTAGCCTGGCTAAGCCAAGAATTAGTTCCTGGGAGGTCCTGGTTTCTAGGTCAGGTAAACAGTCAGCCCTTCAGGGAGGCTCTGCTGGGCGGCTGAGCTGAGGCTGTGCTGAGATGGGCTATCAGAGAGCAGAGGCCTGTGAGCTGCTGTGAGAAAGGAAGGCGGGAGGGGCTTTGTGTCTGGGCCCAGGAATTCCCATCAGGAATGAAACACTTTCCACCTGCTGCTGCCTGAAGCGCCTAACTCCGTCATGGAATTTGCGTGCAGACAGTTAGATCGGACTTTGGAAACAGAGGATGAAAAACGAGTTTCCTTCTTTCTGTGCACAGAGGCCAGCCAAGAGCCAGAGCCAGAGCCAGAGCCAGAGCTGGAGCCAGGCCTCTGGTCGTAAACTAAACAACAGAACCAGTTATCGGTTTCAAGTCTGCCTGCCTCTTCTTGGAAGGACTTTGGAACTTGGGGAGGTTCCCTTACGCTCCCTGAACCAGCAGAAAGTTACAAATATGATTGTTAAGCTCCCAGATGGAATGGCAGGCACTCTTAAAGGTGGAGTACGAAGCTAATATTGCTACTTGGAATGGATTTAGAATATTTTTTTAAACTATTCTACTTTGCCCATTATGTCTATGAACAAATTGCTGAGAACAGGCCTGATTTGGGTCATGACATAAGCACATTGACAGAGTTAGGTGCCTTAGAATTGGGGGTGGATAGCTTGAAGTGATCAAACTTTCTGGGGTTTGAGGACAGTCTAATGCTCACCACCAAGAGTGATTTGCATTTCGATCACCTCTTGAACTTACACTGGAATTTGTTTAATTGCTATTATGGTAGAGTTGGGAGATGGCTCACTGGATGGTGTTTGGTCCATAAGGTCTCTATCCTTAAGAGTAGTCATTACTGTGGGAGCAGGTTTATCATCATGAGTGGCTTGCTCCTTCTCTCTACTTTTCTCGCTCCTTCTCTCTATCTTGCTTGCTCACTCTCTTGCTCCCTCATTCTCTCCTTCTTCCATAGGCTCATGCAGCCAACAGGCTGGATGACCTCTAAAGAGGAGTACTGTATATCTGAGGGGTGTGGGAGTCCTTCCAATGATGTATATGCTGTGCGTCTGTTCACATTGGCCCAGGACAGGATGTACCAAGCTGACCCTCCAGCTTTTGGCTCTAATTTCCTCTTGGATATCATCTGCAGCTGTTTAACTGTCTGACTGGAATTTAAACAGGAAAATCAAACCTAATTCAGGAGTTAGAGTCCTATCAAAGGTATGCCAACTTTACATTAGAATAAGCCAAGGGTCATCTCAGCTTGTACAGGCTATTTGGAGGCCCAGAGAGCACTTCACTTAGGAGTCAGGCAAATAGCTCTGGTCTTGGCTATGCTCTTGATCAGATGAGCCCTTGCATGGGTCTCAGAGTTGTATGTGCATTATCAAATGAGATAGAGTATGTGAAAAATCTCTCTGAGCTGTAAGGCAGCAGCATACAAATGGAACAAATGATTATCTTTATTATTTATATGTTCTATTTCAGTGTAGGAAATTGTTATACCTATCATCCTATCCTCAAATGTGACATTTTTGGATGCCAAAAGGAGTAGGTATTACATAGAAAATTGGAAATGGAACATCTATTGTTTTCATCACCATAATCAGAGTAGAAGAACAGTTTAAAAAGTGTTTACTCAGTCGAGGAGGGGAACCTTAGAAATCTTCTAGAAGTAGAGTTTTGTGTCACTTATACAACATTGAAAATGTAATGTTTAACTTTTAACATTTAAAATAAAAAACACTGAAATTGGTTTAAATGGTAGTTTATTTCTCCTAAAATGTTTTAAATTTGCACATCTTTTTATCTGAAGGGCAGAAGCAGTTATTGTTGTAAATGCTAATTTAAATCGATCGACCTTTCTTATTTCCTCAAAGACTGAGGGTTCTCGTGGGGTGGAGATTTCTAATATGAAGATTGGGACACATTCTGGACAAATCACATTGCCCTAAAGCTCCTAACCTTGCTGGCAGAGAGGGGAAAGGGTTTGGTGAATGGCCCATGTGCTTCTGGTGACATTGAAATGTCATCTGTACTTGCAATAGGTAAAAATCATTCAGAAAGGAAGCTGGAAAGGCAAATAATATTTCTGAGGGTCACTGGGTCATGAAAGCCCTGGTCAGAAGGCCAATGAATGGAAAATTGTCAGGATGTCAAAGAAGGTCATTTGGTAACCTTGGATACCTAAAGGATGCCAACCACAGAGGATGAAGTTGTAGAAACAGCAGCAGTTTTACTATAAAACATGAGAATGTGTATATAAACTGAGTCAAGAACTAGATTGATGGTTCACTTTGTTTTGAGGCTGACAGAAATGATCACACCAAGATCCCAAATGGCCAATTAAAGTTAGGCTGCCTTTGGGACTTGAATTTAGGACAAGGAATTAGCCAGGCATGATGGTCCATCCCTATAATTCCAGCTATGCAGGGGGCAGAGGTAGGAGGATCATGGTCTCAGGCTGATAGGATAAAAAAAAAACTACAAGAATTTATCTGAACAACCACTAAAGCAAAGTAGAAGTAGTTGCATAGCAAGTGTAAAGTCCTAAGTTCAAAACCACAATACTAACAAATAAAAAAGACAAGGCACCAGGCACCAGTGGCTCATGCCTGTTATCCTAGCTAGTCAGTTGGCTGATATCTGAGGATCATGGTTTGAAGCCAGCTTGGGAAGCAAGGTTGTGAGACCTTTATCTCCAATAAACTACCAACATGCTGGAAGTAGAGCTGTGGCACAAATGGTAGAGCATTAGCCTTAAAAAAAAAAACACCTATAAGGACAGCACCCAGACCCTGAGTTCATGCTCTAGTACTAGTGTGTGTGCAAGATACAAGACAAGGCATTAATTCCAATGTTTACTGCACCGTGAACTAGATTAAATGCTAGAGCATGTTAGAGATAAGATGGTAAGCAAAATCCACATGCTTTCTGTCCCCATGAGACTTGAAGGGGGCAAGGTGGTAAATGTACCAAGTGAATAGGAGAAAATCAAGGAGGGACAACTAACATGGCCTTGGGAGTCAGGAAAAGATTTCCAGAGCAAAAAAATGGGTCTAAGCTTATGCCTGGAGGAAACAGACTTGGTAGGTGAGTAGATGGAGGATAGGCCTCCCAGGAACAGAGGACAAACAGGGTGGGCAAAGATAGAAGACAGAGCAAATATATGTGGAGAATCATGGTTTGGTCAACCATAGATGGTCCAATAAAATTACAGCTGGGCTATAATTTTCCAAGCATGGTCCAGAGACCCTCTATATTCAAGTTAGCACAGTTTAGTTCTTGTATATGTGTGTGTATGTATGTTTGTGTCAAGAAAAAGATGTGTGTGTATGCATGTGCATGTACTCACATTGTTAGGAGCTAAATAGAGGATGAGAAAAAAGGAGGAAGGTATCCAAAGTTTGAAAGGCATTTCACAAGTTGAAAGATCACACTTTTTTTTGTCAGTGGTGGGGCTTGAACTCAGGACCTGGGTGCTGCCCCTGAGCTGTTTTGCTCAAGACTAGTGCTCTACCACTTTTTTCCTTTCATTTCTTTCTTGTCAAAGTGCTGTACAGAGGGGTTACAGTTTCAAACATAAGACAGTGACTACATTTCTTATCCAACTTGTTACCTTCTCCCTCAGTTTTCCTCCTGCCTGTTATACCACTTTGAACCACAGTGCTACCTCTGGTTTTCTAGTGGTTAATTGGAGAAAAGAGTCTCAAGGGCTTTCCTGCCCAGGCTGGCTTTGATCCGTAGATCTCAGCCTCCTGAATAGCTAAGATTACAGGTGTGAGCCACCTGCACCTGCCTGCAAGATTGCTTTGTTTTTGTTTTGTTTTGTTTTGCCAGTCCTGGGGCTTGAACTCAGGGCCTGAGCACTGTCCCTGGCTTCTTTTTGCTCAAGGCTAGGACTCTACCACTTGAGCCACAGTGCCACTTCTGGCTTTTTCTATATATGTGGTGCTGAGGAATTGAACCCAGGGCTTCATGTATACAAGGCAAGCACTTTACCACTAGGCCATATTCCCAGCCCGAAAGATTGCTTTTTGTAAGGCTAAAGTCTCAAGCTCAGCTACCTTAGCTCTTCCATGGCTGAGTGGATACATTTTTAAAAAAGATTTTATTTATTTTATCATTATCTCTCAGTAGTTGTACAAAGTGGTTTCAATTCAACATGTCAGTTTATGAGTACAATCCATTTGGTCAATGTCACTCCTCCCATCATTCTTCTCATCCCTCCCAACCATACACTTGTTGTCTATTTAAGCCCCACTGATTGGGAAGGGCTTCATTGAAAGGTTTTGGCTAAAAGATTACTTGAACCAATGTGTCATTTAGAAATACCAGTCAGTTTACAGAGGGAGACTGGGTGAGAATGGAGGTAAATAGAAGATGTGGATATTGATTTGAAAAAGGTTTCTTTTGGGGGATGCTGGGAATTAAACTGAAGACCTTATACATGATAACTAAGTGCTCTACTGCTTAGTTCCTTACCCAGGAAAAGATTTGTCACTAATTTCTTTAACTAATCCGACATGATAAATACAAATGTATTTGTCTCAGGTAATGATATAGAAGTGAATACCATTCTCCTTGCCTCCATTTTCTTCTCTTTCTTTCCTTCCCTCTCTCCCTCCCTCCCTCACTCCCTCCTTCCCTTCCTCCCTCCTTCCTTCTTTTGCTGCCAGTCCTGGGACTTGAACTCAGGGCTTGGGAGCTGTCCCTGAGGTTTTATACTAAAGGTCAGCACTCTACCATTTGAACCATGGCTCCACTTCTGGCTTTTTGCTGTTACATTGGATATTAGAGCCTCTCCAATTTGTCTGTTGGGGCTGGCTTTGAACCACAATCCTCAGATATCAGCTTCCTGTGTAGATAGGATTACAGGTGTGAACCACTAGTGCCTGGGCTGCCTCCATTTTCTTTATGCTCAATATAATTAGACACTGTGATGAATAGAAGAAGATCATGCTCCATATTTGAATTTGAATGATTGTGTTAGCAAAGATTCATCTTCAATGCCTCCAATTCCTAATTTGGAAGTGTGAAAAGCCAAAGGAAATCCAGTGCTTCTCGTAATCTGCTGACCCTGGGATCCACCTTTGAGATCTACTGTAGTAAACAAGGGAGGCAAGAACTGAGCTGTGAGATGGCATGAAATGAGAAGCTATGAAGATGCCAATGGGTTCATTCATCCAAACCCACAGGAGCCCTGGAAAGCAAGGGAGGGCTCCAGAGATAGATCACAAGGGATACCAGAGGAAACTGTCCTTAGCCTGCTCTGGCAGTTCTTTTGGGAGCTGTGGCTAGTGGTTCACTGTCTTTCCGAGTTTGTAATCTAGACTAGAGTAATCTCAAGGGCATAATGGGATTTAGAGAAGGTGGTGGTAATACGAACCTAGGGATCGACAATACAACTTGTATATGAAGTATTTTTCATTGGGGTGAGAGACTGACTCATTCAGGGAGGAACCTGGATGCTAAGGATGGGGTGTGGTCTAACCTTCTGGGGTCAGTCTGACTTGCTCAGGGTCAGTCTTCCCACCCTAATTGAGATGTTTGCTGCAGGTAAAAGAAACAGCTGCTGCTGTCTAAAGTGAATTTTTAGTCACAGAGAAACCTGCTCCTCATTCTGTCTCCTGGCTTCTCATAAATGCCTGAAGCCCAGCCTTGGAGCTGGTATGTACTTTTAATTATTTCAAGAACTGGCATCGCTTGCCTCATAGTAAAAGTGTCATGAAATTACTGTAAGGTTACATGAGTTTGGGCCATAAATCTTATTCACTTCGGCTACATCTCATACCTTAATTCACTGGAGTATAAAATGCCATTTACACTGGTTCTTAGTTCACTTAATCATAATTAAATGACCTCAGAGGGCAGTAATTCGTTGAGGCCTTGGCTTTGATGTGACACAAATAACAAACTTGGTTTGCCATGTGGATGAGTTCCTGTACACTTTCACGTTGGCCACAGACCTCATGGAGCATAGAATGCTGGCTTATATGGTGTGGGCATGTGCTCTGGTTACACAGAACATCTGGGCCACAGATGTGGTTGAGGGGACCATCAAAATTGTCCCCTTTGGATTTTTTTTGCACCATATTTAGGCCTCTTGTGGCCCCCTCTGGGTTCTTTCCATTCTCCAGAGAATGAGTGTTTGCCCTCTGTTGCACCTAGATAAGAGATGATGAGGGCCATTCCTTCTCTAGTTTCTCTCTCAGTGTGTGTGCATGCACATGCACACATATGTGCTAGTAGTAGAGCTTGAACTCACTCAGGTTCTCTTGTTCTCACTTGGCTTTTCCACTCGAGGTTGGTGCTCTACCACTCGAGCCACACCTCTATTTCTAGCTTTTTGCTGGTTAATTGAAGATAAATGCACAGATTTTCCTGCCTGGGCTGGCTTTGAACTGTGATCCATGTATCTCAGCCTCCTGAATAGCTAGGATTAAAGGTGTGAGCCACTATTACCTGGCTATTTTCTAGTTTCTTATCCTTGTGATGTTCTTCATCTAAGATGACTCTCTCAAACTAGGTGCTGGTGGCTCATGCCTGGAATCCTAGCTACTCAGGAGGCTGAGACCTGAGGATTGGACTTTGAAGCCAGCCTGGGCAGCAACGTCTGTGCAGCTCTTATCTCCAATTAATTGCCAGAAAACCAGAAGTAGTGTTGTGGTTCAAGGTGGTAGAGCACTAGCCTTGAGCAAAAGAGCTCAGGGACAGCACCCAGGCCTTATGTTCACAGATAATAAAATAAAATAAAACAAAATAATCCTTTCTAATGACTGCTCTCAGCTCAAGGACTCTTGGACTTCCTCTCCAGGTTTAAGGCTCCCTAAACTCATGTCTAACCTCCAGAGATCCGTTCCTTTAAGACTAACAGCTCTGAGACCATTGCCTCTTGGACACACCATTTCACATGCAAAACTGCACCCACAGATCCTTCCTTTCTTCTCCCTTACCACCATGGCCATATCGTTCTCCTGACTTCCCAAATTCTCATCATCGTAGTAGGCAGAATAGTGCCCCTAACTCCTACAGATGTCTGTTTCCTAATCTTTAGGATTTGTGAGTATGTTCAGTTACCTAGCAATATGGAATTAAAAGTTTAGATATAGATAAGGTTGTGAGTCAAGTGATTTAAAAGAAGTGGGTTGAGGGTGTCGGCTCAGAGTCAGAGCCCATGAATAGCATCCATGAGACTCTGGAATCTATCCCCACTATTGTAATCCATCCATCCATCCACCCATCCACCCACCCACCAACTCATCCATCCATTAAGTTATATATAATTTAAAATAGGGAAATTCTCTGATTGGACCTAACATAATCAGAAGGGATGGGGAGACTGAAGAGGAGTTTGAGAGAGATCCACACAGATGCAACTTGATGGAGTTTAAAGGAGGAAGACTGTAACCCAGTACTCAGTAGGCTGGGGCAGGATAGCAAAGTTGAGACCAGTCTGTACTAGAGTCAAACCTTGTGTAGCAACAACAACAACCAAAACAACAACAGCAACCAAAACCAAAATCAAACCTCTTCCCCCCCCAAATATGCCTGTAACCCTACCTACTCAAGAGGGCGAGATCTGAGGATCCTGGTTTGAAGTGATCCTGAGCATACACAACCAAGACTCTTGCTTCCAATTAACCAGCAAAAAGCTGGTGAAGTGGAGACGTGGTTCAAGTGGTAGAGCACCAGCCCTGAATGAAAAAGCCAAAAGAGAGTGCAAGGCCATTAGTTCAAGCCTCAGTACTGGCACAAACAAGACAAAACAATCATAACTCCCTTCTCCCCAAACTCCCAAACAATAGCAGCAAAACAACGAAAAGAAAACCCCCAAACGAAGTAAACAAATAAACTTCTTCCCCAAACAAAAAGTGTGAATGCTGCCTGAATACCACACATTTTCGACCGAAGATATTTAGTATCTGTATTTTGCAAGTAGTATCCATAACACAGTTTTTCATGAGAGTTTGTTTTGTTTGTTTTTAAAGGGACGCTTCCTGCTTCAGTTATTTATTACTGCACAGAAAAACCTCCTCCCTTAGTGGTTTAACAATTTACTACTTCTCAGGATCCTGGGGTCTGGTTGGGTAGTTCTTGTCAGTGACATTTGTGGGGATCTCTTGTGGCCAAAGTTCAGCTGCTTTGGTTGTTCTTGTGCTTTCTCTTTACATAGGTTTTCCTCTTCATGGACCTTTTCAGATGCCCCCCCCCCCCGGCTTTATCCAGCATGATAGTTCAGGTTTTCTTACACTGTAGTTGGACTCCGCAAAGGCATATTTCTTCAAGCTCCTGCACCATCCTTGCCAATATTCCAATGGCTAAAGCAAGTCTCAAGGGCAAAAAAAAAGTCATTGTAGGAGGGAACAACAGAAGATCATAAATCCAGGGATGAGGGGTTCATTGGGAGGCAACAATGTAAGTCAACTCTACTTCTCTTTCTCTCTCAGTTTTACACTTAGCTTGAATTTTTTTCTTCTTATGGTGCTAGGGATTGAATCCAGGGCCTTACATATACTGGGCAAGTACTCCACCACTGAACTAGATCCTCAACCCCAATTTTTCAACTCAATAAACTATTTGCGTGTGTGTGCGCGCACGCGCTGATCCTAGGCACTGTCACTGAGTTTTTTTTTCCTCAAGGGTAGCATTCTACTACTTGAGCCACAGCTCCACTTGTAACTTTTTTGGTGCCTGATGGAGACAAGACCCTCACAGTCTTTTCTGCCTAAGCTGGCTTCAAACTGTGATGCTCAGATTTCAGCTCCCTGAGTAGTTGATTATAGTCATGAGCCACTTGTCCCTGATGAAGAACTTTTTTTGAGGCAGAGTGTTGCTACTTACCCTGAGTTGGCCTAGAACTCATGAGCCTCTTGCCTGTACTTCCTGAATATTGGAATTATAGATGTGTACTACCATACTCAGTCTCAATAGACTATTTAATAGTAGGGATGTGGTTTACAAAAAAGTCATGAGCAGAAAGAACAGAGTCCTCATTTCTCCCTAATTTTCTCCTAATATTAGCAGCTTACATTAGAGGGTAAATGGGTTGCAACTGGCTAATCAACACTTATACTTTATTATTGGTATTTACAAGACTTAGTCTCTGTGCCATGTACCTACCATTACAGAGCCACAGAGAATATCCACTGCCCTGTAATTCCTCTGGGTTCTTCCCAGTCAGCCTTGCCTCCTGCACAGGACCTTTGCAACCCCTGGGGCCCTTATTGCCTCTGTAGTTCTACCATTCCCAGAAATGGTATATGGTTAGAATCACACATTTGATTTTCTTACTTGGTCAGTGATGGGGCTTGAGTGCAGGGCCTGTGTACTGTTTCTGGGATCTTTTGCTCAATGCTATTCCTCTACCGCTTTGAGCTATAGTTCTACTTCCAGTTTTCAGGTGGTTATTTGGAGATAAGTGTCTCATGGACTTTCCTGCCCTGGCTGACTTTGAAAAGCTAGGATTACAGGTGTGAGCCACCAGTGCCTGGCTTAATTGGTTTCTTTTTGGAGTGATTTCTTTCACTTAAAAATATGCACGTGTCTTTTTCCCTTCTGTTGGCATTTGGTGGCACAAGCGGGCTACAGATAGACCTTACTATACCCTCCAAGTCTTCTCCCTCTTGAGATTTCCTTCAGCCATTGTTTTTGGAAGACATTCGAATAGTTGTCATGAGGAACCCAGACAGGATGAGAAAATAAGCAGACCATTGTGCCAGCCACTGGATGTGTCTGGTAACTTCTGAATAACAGCTGTGGTAGATAGTTCAAGTAATTGTCCATAATGAATCATGCCTCCCAGTATCTATGTGCTTTGATGGTTGCCTCCCTCATTGACAGTTGGCCAAATGACTTGCTCTGGCCATTGGAACATTTGCAAATGTGACACAAACAGAAGCGTGAAAACTTGTGCACTGAGGGTGTCCTTTCTCTGTTCTGGCAACTCTTAGTGCCACATAGGAAAAAGACCAGGCTGGCCACTTTGAAGATGAGGGACCACCTTGAGAGGAAGAGAGAAACAACTGCCACATATAAGAGTGGGACCATCTTGGATCATCAGGCATCAACTGAGCAATGATATGCTACTTACAGTGGCCACCTGATGACCAAAGAAAGTCTATACCAACTTCAAAATCCACCACCTTATTTTTTTTGTTGGTTGTAGGGCTTAAACTCAGAGCCTGGGCACTGTCCCTGAGCCCTTTGCTCAAGGATAGTGCTCTACCACTTTGAGCTGTAACTCTACTTCCAGTTTTCTGATATTTCAATTGAAGAAAGGAGTCTCATGAACTTTTCTGCCTGGGCTGGCTTTGAACTGTGATCCTCAAATCTTCCCCTCCTGAGTAGCTACATTATAGGCATAAGCCACCTGCTTGACTTATGAAACATTCTTAAATACTTTTGTATATGTGTGGTGCTAGAGTTGGAATGGGGGCCTTACTTATGCTAGGCAAGAGCTCCACCACTAAGCTACACTTCCATCCCGAACGCTGTGTTTGCCAAAACAAATTTGAAAAAATTCACACAAGTAGAAAGGGTTACCAGGCATGGTGGTTTGCCCCTGTAATCTAATCTCTCCAGAGGTAGAGGCAGGAAGATCAGAAGTTCAAGACAAAGCTGGGCTATATGGCAAGACTCTCTCTCTCTCTCTCTCTCTCTCTCTCTCTCTCTCTGTCTGTCTCTGTGTGCGTGCGTGCGTGCGTGCGTGCGTGTGTGTGTGTGTGTGTGTGTGTGTGTGTGTGTGTGTGTTTTCCCACCCTGGGGCTTGAACTCAGAGCCTGGGTGCTGTCACAGAGATTTTTGCTCAAGGCTAGAGCTCTACCACTTGAGCCACAGTTCCACTCCCAGTTTTGTTTTGTTTCTGGTGTTTAATTGGAGATAAGAGTCTCACAGATTTTCCTGCCTGGGCTGGCCTTGATCTGCAATCCTCAGATCTCAACCTCTTGAGTCATTAGGATGACAGGCATAAGCCATGTGCATCCAGCAAGATCCTGTCTTAAAACACCAAACAAACCATGTCCCCCCCCCCAAAGTAGAAAGGGTTGGCTTGAAGCCCTATAACTGCAGGTGAGCCTAAGTTGGACTGTTGCCTTCTCCACTGACCAGGCTACTTCTGTCTTCATGTAAGGGACAGGAAATCAACTACCTAGCAGAAACTGAAATTTCCTAAAGGATTTTTAGTGTTTATATATATTTGTACTTATATTCTCCACTTGTCTTTCTTAGGGTGAGGGGTAAGATGAGGGTGTTGTTAGAGGTCAGAGGACCCTAGAGGGGCTAGGGGCCATCCCCATCCCCTGGATGCCTTGTAGCAACCCAGGATGATTTAGTCTCAGGTAAGTCCTAAAGCCTTTCCTAGCAGTGAGGTCAACAGATAAATGTGCTCCAAAGCTTAATAAAAGGAATGTGAACATTAAAAAAAAAATCTATCTCTTTGCTTAGCAAACTCGAAGACCACCCTCAGTGTTAGTGGATAAAACCCAAACCCTGGCAGATTTTGTTCTCATCACAGTCAGAGTTGAGCACCCGAGATAACTTAATATACTGAAATAATTCAATGGAGCAGGCTCTGCAGGCCCGGTTTCCAGTCTCACTCACTCACAAATAGAATTTGGGTGACATCACGAAAAACAACATTCTTCTGGTGAGTGGATGGAGATTACAAGAAAAATGATCACATGGCTTCGCCTTCGCAAGCAAAGAGAGAGCACTAAATTTGGCCCTTATGTGTTCTGTGACTGTCTGGTGCTTACATGAGTGATAGGGCTTGTTCAAATCTCTCTCTCTCTCTCTCTCTCTCTCTCTCTCTCTCTCTCTCTCTCTCTCTCTCTCTCTCTCCCTCTTCTTCCATACCTATGACTATGCCTCACATCTTCTTAATTTCAGGACATCCATGTACAGATATCAGCTCATCTCTCAAAACAACCTTAGTTACTCAAACTCTTTGCTATACAAATGATAAAAACATTTGGGCACTGGGTCCTGGCAGCTCACACCTGTAATTCTGGCTACTCAGGAGGTTGAGATCTGAGGATCATGGTTCAAAGCCAGTGCAGGCAGATACATCTGAGAAACTCTTAAAGATTTTTTTTTTTATTGTAAATGTAGTGTAAAGAGGGATTACAGTTACAAAAGTCAGGTGATAAGTACATTTCTTCTTGAACAATGTTGCCTCTTCCCTCCCTACTCCCCTCCCTCACAAGATGTATAGTTCATTTTCAACATAGTGTCTAGTGAGTATCACTGCTGAATTGCTTCACCCTTTGTCCCACCATTTCTGTGCTTCCTCTCCTCTCTAAATCAGATAAACTTCCATATAAGACAAAAGGTACAGAAATTAAAAACAGAGACAAAAGGGGGGAACCCCCCCCACAAAAGTAAAATAGAAATCCTTTTGTTCCCATTTCTTAGAGTTCATTTCGATAAGCATCATTTTATATGATGAAATGCCCATAGCTATTGCACCTTGTAATCTTCTCCTGAGATACCCTCCTTTGTTCTCACTGTGTAAAATGTTTTAGAGTCCTGTTTAATTTATCATGTCCAGGTGTATTTTTTGTCTTTTACTATCCACTGGGTTTACTTGTAGATTTATAGGCACATTCTCATTATTACAAATGAGGGAAACCATGGAACCTGTGTTTCTTTGGGTCTGGCTTACTTTGCTTAATATAATTTTTCCAAGTCTTTCCATTTCCTTATGAATGGGGCAATGCCATTCTTTCTGTGGAAGCTTTATTTCCAATTAACCACCCAAAAGCTGGAAGTGGACCTGTAGCTGAAGAGATAGAGCACTAGCCTTCAGCAAAAATGCCAAGCAAAGATCATAAGGCCCTGAGTGCAAGTGCCAGTACTGACACAAAAAACAAACAAACAAAAAGATTGAAAACTGGGCAGCAACTTGTCCAAGGTCATTTAACATAGCAATGACAAAACCTGGGCTTGGATGTGAGTCTCTTGACTCCCCACTTTTGCTCTTTTACTTAGCCCAGGCTTGGTGTGAGTTGAGGTCCTCATAGCCAACCTTGGCAATACCTCTATAAAATACTATTCTTTCATTTTGCTTCTTACAGTAGCGTTTGCCTGCTTTCCTTGAAACAGTGGTTTTTACTATCACAATAAGAGCTACCGAGAATCAGGAGCTGGCCTATGTTAAGCTACTCTGGGCAAAAGCAGAGTGCAGAGTAGGGGAGCATCTTCAGGCTATGTGAAAACTGGCCCCCAAATTTGAAGGCATAGATGCCAGTGACAGAAAGGGAGTTCGATGTGACCACTGGGATTTATTTATTAAGTATCAACATCATGTCTAGTACTCTGGTGGAGTGGAGGAGTACAGTCTTTAGTATCTGCTATCTAATTTGGATTCTGTGTTGACCTCTTATTACAGGTAAAATTTTGGACAAGTCATGTCAGCACTCCTTGAACCTCAGTTTTATCATCTATTAAATAGGAAGAAGACTACCACCCACCTGCTAAGGCTGCGGGTAGACTATAGATGAAACAACATACAAAGCATCTGCATAGTGTCTATACTGAGTGCACAGTGAATGTTCTCAGCCTGTTGTGTGGATGGGAAAGTTGAGGACAGAGCCACTGACTTCAGGGAAGGTACAGCCCAAAGGGGAGGAAGTCATGGATTCAAATGGTGGTTATATATTTTCATAGGTTTTTAAAAACTCTTTGGATTACCATATAACCAATAAACTGCTTCATTACTGATCCGATATCTTTTATGTTTTATTATTTATTTTCATATTTATTTATTTATCTATTTATTTTGCTGATCATGGGGCTTGAACTCAGGGACTAGTACTCTTGCTTGCTTTTTTTTAAGGCTTGGTACTCTACTACTTGAGCCACACTTCCACTTCTGGCTTTTTGGTGATTAATCGGAGATAAGAGTAGTATGGATTTTTCTGTCTGGGCTGGCTTTGAACTATGATCCTCAGATCTCAGCCTCCTGAGTTGCTAGAACCCCAGATGCCCAGCTCTTTTCCTTTATTTTGCAGTGCTAGCAATTGAACTCTGAAACTTAGTTAATTTCTTCAGTACTAACCCTCCCGTCCTGATTTGCTTGATATGGGGGCCTAATATGCCTAGTTGGTTTCTCAAGTGATTTTGCAAGCTAAAGGTATTTAAGCAGTTCGTTCTTTCTTTCTTTCCTTCCTTCCTTCCTTCCTTCCTTCCTTCCTTCCTTCCTTCCTTCCTTCCTTCCTTCCTTCTTTCCTTTCTTCCTTCCTTCCTTCCTTCCTTCCTTCCTTCCTTCCTTCCTTCCTTCCTTCCTTCCTTCCTTCCTTCCTTCCTTCCTTCCTTCCTTCCTTCCTTCCTTCCTTCCTTTCTCTCATGTGCTTGTACTATGACTTGCACTAGATTTTTGTTGGTTAATTGGAGATGGAGTCTCATGGACTTTCTGCCTGGGTTGGCTTTAAACTTTGATCTTCTTGATCTCAGCATCCTGAGTTGCTAGGATTACAGGTATGACGCATGGGCATTTTACTTGTGATACAGTTCTGACCAATGCAGTGTACATCGAAATATTCTGGGTGTGCATTCCTTATTCATTACAAAAAGGAACACATCTTGTTGTCTAGCCCCAAGTATTCTTTTTCCTACTGCCTAGAATACATGTGTGATGTTTAGAGTTGTGGAAGCCATGTGCTTATGTTGTTTTGTTTTGAAACATCCTGCTATATACCCCAGGCTGGCCTGGAACTTGCTATGTAGTTCAGGTTAGCTGAACTCACGATCATCATCACTCTGCCTCCAGATCTCTGTGATTATAGCCATTTATTTTCATGTTCAAGTAGAAGAAATATTTCAACATGCAATATTATAGAGCAGTTTTATCTGCTCTGGACCACATGCCATCAGATGTCTACTTTCATGAGAAAATGAACTCCTTTATTGTTTAAGTTACAAGACATAGATTTCTGTTACAAGTAGTTTAACATAGTCCTAAATGATATAATAAGGTTTCAGAGAACTTTTTTTCAGGTCTACTAAAATTTTCCATTAAAATCAAGTGGCTGAGCTTGGTGGTGAATATATGTAATCCTAACAAATTGGGAGGCTGAGGCAGGAGGCTTGGTGTGTTTGAGGCCAGCCTAGGCTATATAGTAAGACTGTCTCAAAAAAACTCCACAGAATTAAAGGGGATAGAGCAATTATTGTTAAGGACTTCCATACTTTTAGAGAAAGCTGGGAAGTTTCTTTTTGAGTCATAACTGACCAACATTCTGTGATTGGATATGCTAGCTTCCATGTTAATAATAAAACCTTTTAAGAAACAGAAAGGCATTGATGTTGATGTAGGAAGCTTCTGTCATTATGGAAGCCCACTGACAATAGGAATTTTGTTATAGTGTGATCCTTGTGCCAGGTTTGTTGATCAGTCTCAGTATATATAGTACATCAATGGTGTTACTAAGACTGTGTTACTGGAACAGACCAGTAATAATGGAGCTACACAATGAGAAGAGAGATGGGTAATTTAATGAATCTTGATGGTAATAAATGGGATATAAATACTACTTTTACAGCCATCTGGCTTTGTCTCTGGCTATTATTTTTCAGGCCCTGGGGCTTGAACTCAGGGTTTGGGCACTGTTCCTGAGCTTTTTTTTTTGCTCCAGTATAGCACTCTACCACTTGAACCACATCACCACTTCCAGCTTTTTCTGAGTAGTTTTATTGGAGATAAGAGTCTCACACATATTTCTGCCCAGGTTGGCTTGGAATCTTGATCCTCAGATCTCAGCTTTCTGATTAGCTAGGATTGCAGGCATGAGCCATCGGTGCCTGGCTTGGCTCTAGCGCTCTCTCTCTCTCTCTCTCTCTCTCTTATTTTGCTAGTCCTGGGGCTTGTACTCAGGGATTGGGCACTGTCCCTGAGCCTCTTCCTCTTCAAGGCTAGCACTCTACCACTTGAGCCACAGCACCACATCTGGCTTTTTTCTGAGTAGTTTATTGGAGTTAAGAGTGTCACCGACTTTTCTGCCGGGGCTTGCTTTGAGCCATGTTTCTCAGATCTCAGCCTCCTGAGTAACTAGGTTGGCTATCATTCTTAAGGACCCAAATATTTGCTGAGATTTTCTGGATTCTCAAGTAGTGGGGTTGGGTAGTGATGAGAACCTACCTACAGGGGTTAGAGGCATGGTTCAGCAGGTAGAAGACTAGCCAAGCATCCGGTACTGAATTTGAATTTGATTCCTGGTCTTGGATAAAAAAGAGAGAGAGAGAGAGAGAGAGAGAGAGAGAGAGAGAGAGAGAGAGAGAGAGAGAGAGAGAGAGAGAGAGAGAGAACTTACAGTAGGATAGAACTTGCTCTCCTTCTGGCCCTCCAAATAACATGATCTAAAATTGAAAGGGCTGGTGCCTGGGAGAGATATAGAGACTGGTATAGGAGTTGAGATGCTGGGGAAGGCCAGGTGACTTTTAGGTAAATGGCATTAGGACTGGAAGTGAAATACACACACAGGGAAGTAGGTAAAGGTGGGGACACGGACATCAGGGACAGATGGCAAGTGTGGCTTCGCATGAGAAGTAGAGCCTATATATTTTGGGTTGTATGTACTTAAGGAGACTCCAGAGCCTGATTCAGTGCTGGAGTCTTTTCCTGGGGCTAACATGACAGTGTGTTCAGGTTGGAGGACATATGGGATTCAAATTAAGTCACTTCCTTCTTCATTCAAAGCATTTGCTTATTGTAATCACTTCCTCATTCCACACTATAGATTTATTTTTTTAAAAATCCGCAGAAGAGGGGCTGGGAATATGGCCTAGTGGCAAGAGTGCTTGCCTCGTATACATGAAACCCCGGGTTCAATTCCTCAGCACCACATATATAGAAAATGGCCAGAAGTGGCACTGTGGCTCAAGTGTCAGAGTGCTAGCCTTGAGCAAAAAGAAGCCAGGGACAGTGCCCAAGCCCTGAGTCCAAGCCCCAGGACTGGCAAAAAAAAAATCTACAGAAGAGAGACACTGGTGGCTCACACCTGTAATCCTATCTACTCAGAAGGCTGCGATTTGAGGATTGTGGTTCAAAGCCATACATAATAGAAAAGTCTGTAAGACTCATATACAATTAACCATCAACAACCCAGAAGCAGAGCTGTGACTCAAGTAGTAGAGCACTAGCCTTGAGGGAAAAGCCAAGTAACAGTACCCAGGTCTTAAGTTCAAGCACTAGTACTGGCACAAGGAAGAAGGAGAAGGAGGAAGAGAAGGAGGAGGAGGAAGAGGAGGAGGAAGAAGAGGAGGAAGAGGAAGAGGAGGAGGAAGAAGAGGAGGAAGAGGAAGAGGAAGGAGAAGGAGGAGGAGGAAGGAGAAGGAGAAGGAGAAGAAGGAGAAGGAGAAGAAAGAAGAATTGTAGAGCTTATCTGTAAATGGTTTTTGAAGAGAAGTGTCGAGAAAGACTACAGTCAGATTCTAGAGAGTATGGCCTGAGAAACATGATGTTAATGCTTAGCACTGCTTCAAATGGAGCATCTAGCAAAGGCAGTACCAGCTGGGAATCACTCAACCAAAAGGAAGTAATTTCCTGTGGACATGGTCACTAGACTTAGAGAAGAAGAAAATGTTTTAGTCATGATTTAGTACATGTTAACTTCAGTCACTTTTCTCTGAGACATCATTGTGGACAGACTGCAGAAGCACGAGCATAACAATAACAGAGTATAAGGTTCAAAGTTTGAACACAAGCATGTTGGAGTCATGCTTTGTGTCAGCCTGAAGGATTAGTCTAGTGCCACATTGCACTTAGTCATTTTCTCGTCCACAATTTTGTTTTTGTTGAGACAGGGTCTCACTATGCCCCTCAGATTGGCCTCCCACTCTTGATCCTTCTGCTTCAGTCTCCTGAGAGATGGGATTATAGGCATTTACCACCATACCTGGCCTTCTAGTCAATATTTTAATCAATGATACAAGATGGGTAATGAGCTGATCAAATTGCAGGTAATAGAGAGGTGGGAGAAAGAGCTAAGTTAGGAGGCAAAAATCACTGTGTAAAACATTCTTGGACATACTGGGAGAGGCAATCAAAATAACATTAAATAGGGACAAAAATAGTTTTTTTAAAACTACTGTGAAACTTTAGGACAGCGAGGTCTGACTGGATTACAATTCTTGTAACGAAGACTTGAGAGTTACAGCTGATAGCTGACCCAGTAGGAGCCAACATTATGACATGGCTGCTAAAAAAAGCGACCACAATCACAAGATACTGTTTTGATATGTGGATCAAAGGATTCTAGCACCAGGGGACTCTGGAGTTTGAGATTTCTGACCCATGACTTCTGAGACCTAGTACTTGGGCTATACTGTATGTGTATTTAGCTTTTTCTGGTCAAGGCTGGCACTTTATCACTTGAGCCATGCCTCTACTTTTGGCTTTCTGGTGGTAAATTTATGGACTTTCCTCACTGGGCTGGCTTTGAACTGAGATCCTCAGATCTCAACCTCCTGAATAGCTAGGATTACATATATGAGCCACCAATGCCCAACCATTTGGGAACTGTTAACCTGCCTCTTGAGTGCTAGTCTTCCCTATGCTTGTTTCTCTTCATTCTACATTTATCCTGTGGTACACCCACCCATCCCCATAGTTTCAGATGTCTTGCATTTGCTGAGCATCCCCAAACCTGTATCCCTTTGTCCATTTCTGCCTCAATGCCTTCACTGTGTTTTCCAGCAAATCACCAGAGGTGATTTTTTTTCTAAGGTAGAGGTGAGTTCTTTCACTCTTCTCCTTTCATAGTTCCTAAGTAACCATATTAAAATGCCTCAGCTAGGCATTCAGGCACCTTACAATCAAACCTCTGCTGTGTTCTCTTTCTTCTTGCCTCTCTCTCTCTCTCTGTTTTATCATTATATATTTTTGTGTATGTTGGTCTTGGGACTTGAACTCAGGACCTGAGTGCTGTCCTTGAGCTTTCTTGCTCAAGGGTAGTGTTTTACCACTTGGGCCACAGCTCCATGTCTAGCTTTTTGGTGGGTAATTGGAGATGATTCTCCTGGGTTTGTCTGCCTGTGCTGGCTTTGAACTGTGATCCTCAGATTTCAGCCTCAGGAGTAGCTGGGATTACAGACACAAACCTATATCTATCTATCTATCTATCTATCTATCTATCTATCTATCTATCTATCTATCTATCTATCTATCTATCTGTATGTCCCCAGCCTGACATCATCTTTCATGATGCCCAGGAATCTACAAATATCCATTCAATATCTAGCGGGCAGTAGACCCAGGTTATAGTGACTTCTGCAGTAGCTGATTATATACTCTTAGTTCAAAGCTTGACTTATTCTTTTCCTTCATGCACTTTCTTAAATTCTCTCACAACTTGGCTTGATCATTCCTGTCAGTTGAATACTACCTCATCCTTCAAACCTTAGCTCCTAGGCCACTGCCACTGGAAAGTTGGCTATGATCTCCCAGTCAGACTCTGGTTTTTCATGTACCAGTTTTGGACTTGATCTCAGGGCCTAGGCACTGTCCCTGAACTTCCTTTGCTCAATGCTTTGAACTGAAATCCTCAGATCTCAGCCTCAAGAGTAGCTAGGATTATAGGCATGAGCCACCAGTGCCCAGGGGTATTTTTAAAAATTGCTTAGCCCTATGCTTGTACTTTATTGAATCACAGAACTTTTCTTGGTTGGTGTGACTTTGTTACATACACAGAAGCCTGTTCTGGGCTATAAACAGAGCCCTTCTAGATCTCTGTGATTTTTCTGAGTTGGCATCTGTTGGTTAATTGATGGCAAGAGCCCTTGGTCTGTTTTCTGACAGGAAGAGAGGGCACAACTTTGGCCAAGGGGCATGCTATTGTGCTCTGTTTCTGGGACACAACATACTGTATAAGTAGTATGAGGGCTAGCTGGGCACTGGTGGCTCATATCTTCCTTCCTAGCTACTCAGGAAGCTGAGATCTGAGGATTATGGTTCAAAGCCAGACTAGGCAGGAAATCTGTGAAACTGTTATCTCTAATTAACCACCAAAATTCTGGAAGTGGAGCTGTGGCTCAAGTGGTTTGCTAGCCTTGAGCATAAAAGGTCAGGGACAGAGTCCAGATCCTGAGCTCATCCCAGCACATGGAAAAAAAAGAAGTGTGAGAGCTATCCAGAGGCTCTTCTTCAATACATAACTTAGCTGGTGGGCCAGGGAATGTTCCTAGAGAAAGGAATTTGATCAATGCAATGAAGGCGTGCTAATGGGGATTGTCAGTGGTGAGGGCTTGGCTCCCACTCTCTGGGGGATGCCAAAAGCCTAATGAGTCTATTTTAGGGAGGAAAAAAGAAGACGAAGGACACATATTTACACAGATGAGATCCTTCCTCCTCCCTATGACTTTTCTGGCTGCCAGAGGGCCCCTGGCACATACAGAGCACAGCTCCTCTGGGATGGTGTGTGTGTGTGTGTGTGTGTGTGTGTGTGTGTGTGTGTGTGTGTGTGTGTGTGCAATCTTTGCTATTCCGTGGAACTTGCCCTTCCCTCTTGCTTAGATGCAGATGACTTTCCCAGCACCTCTTCAGAAAAACAAGTAATCAACAGTTCAATTTCAGTGGTAGTCTTTTCACCTCCAAGCACTCCAACCCTTAGGAAGAAGTTCCTAATTGAGTGCCAATGGCTCATTTCTGCACCATAGCTACACAGGTGGCTGAGATCTGATGATCATGGTTCAAAGCCAGCCCAAGCAAGAAAGTCTGTGAGACTTTCTGTTAGCTCCAATTACTCACCACAAAAGCTGGAAGTGGAGCTGTGGCTTAAGTTGTAGAGTGCCAGCCTTGAACGATAAAGCCAACTTTTGAAAGTTCATGGCCCTGAGTTCAAGCCCTTATATGGGCATATGTGTGCATGTTCCTGGCCGGGTGCTGAGGGGTAATGACAGATTAGTTCTTTCTGGGAGACTTGACATCTTCAAGGACAATGACAGAGTGAAGGGTACAAGACATTGACTGGAAACTTCCTCCACAGATGGAAATAGCTCTGCTGTATTTTCTGCTGTGAGTGTTAAGAAAGGAAATATTACCTGGGTGCTGATGGCTCATGACTGTACTCCATAGCTACTTGGGAGGCTGAGATTGGAGGATTACCCTTCAAGGCCAGGCTGTGCAGAAAAGTTCACAAAGCCTCTTCTCACCCATCGCTGAATGCAATGGTACATACCTGTCATGTCAGGCTACATGATAGACTGACTGATTTTGAAGTTCCAGGCTGGCCTGGGTAGAAAAGTCCATGAGACTTCATCTCAGTAGAGGGAAACTTAGACACTGTGTGTGTGCCTGTGATCTCAGCAACAATGAGAAATATAGGTAGGTGGATGGCATCCAGATGGGAAATGGGATTCAATCTCAACAATAACTGGGAAGAAACAAGGCTAGAGACATGGCTCAAGTGATAGAACACCAGCCACGCCCCAAGTTCAAACCCTAGTACTCCTCCAAAAACAAACTAAAGTCTTAGAGCCTCCCAAAAATGAGTACTAGCTTTATAATGGACTTTCTTTCAGACACTTATCTTTACACAAACACAAACATACATACTCACACATTCAAAAGTTTATATGTAAGGTCAGAGTACACACAGTATCAGAATCAAACTCCAAAAACTAAGGATTATGTTCTTGTCTTCCATTTTTTTCAGTGCCGACAACAGTGCCTGATATGTTTAATAATTATCCACCTAATAAATGAACATCTCATCTTGAATATGCTTTAACAAAATGTTGCCAAGCATGGTGACACATATTTGGAATTCCAGCACTTGGGAGATAAAGGCTAGATTATGGTGAATTCCAGGCTAGTCTAAGGTATAAACTGAGTTCTATAGCAAGCTTGTGCTATGTACTGAGACTGTATCTGTAAAGGTCACATCCCCAGTGTCCCCCAAAACCCAGTAATGCATCTTTCCACGGAATTATATATTAAAGTTAAACAAAAATTTGCATTCCATTTAACTGAAGGTAGAATATTTTTTTATTAGCTCATTATTGATATTATGTAGCTTCTTTCTGAATGTCTGTTCTTTTTTCCTTTTTCTGTACTGGTCATTGGGCTTGAACGTAGAGCTTAGGGCACTGTCTCTGAGTCTTTTAGCATCACAGCTTCACTTCTGGATTTTTTGGTAGTTAATTGGAGATAAGAGTTTCACAGAATTTCTTGCCTGGGCTGGCTTTGATATTAGCCTCCTGAGTAGTTAGGATTAAAGTCACTAGCCACCAGCATATGCAGAGCTTCTGTTTTTATGAACAGTCCTGATATGGTTCTCTGAATTGCTTTTCCACCTGCTTTAAACAAGCATCAAATTTTAATCCATTGCCACATTTTACTTCAGAATGGCATGAAGAGTTTTGAATCATAAGTTTTGATTACATAAGTTATTGACTTAGAAGGCCAGTCCTAGAACCACAGGGCTGTGTTTAGCAGGCAGGGGGACAAGGGAGAGGGGTCTATGGGCAAGGGGACAAAGGGAAGTGAAGAAATCATGTGCAGGAACAGAAAAGAACATAGAGGAAATGTTGAAATGGTTAGATTACTAGAATTCCTCCTTGACGTAAATTTATCTCTGCCCTTTGCTACAGTTCAAAGCCTTTAAGCAAAACAGATTAAATAAAAGCATACTGGGGTTGGCTCATAAAATTGGACAACATGGGGAATTCTCATATACTGTTTGTGTCAATAAAATTGTTACTATTTTTTTCTAAAAGGAATTTAACAAATTTCAAGCCTTAAAAATTCTCTTGGCCTTTTAACCCAGTAATTCCAGTTATAAGATTGTATCTTATAAATTACTAGGAATACAAATAAAGGTCTTCGTATGAGGATTATTCAATGAATGATGCTGGGACAAGCATCTGCCTGCCATTTGGAGTCCTACCTTCTAGGGTCTGAAAGAAATTCCATAGCATTCAAGACAGGAATGAAAAAATGTGAATTATAAATATTTTAAAGAAAATATAGTAGGCTAAGATTAGAGACAAACAGTGAATGTTTCTCTCATATGCAGATGCTAGATTTAAACTAAATCAGGACATGATAAATGATAAAGGACTCTAAGCATTCACACACAGTGAGACCAAAGGAGGACACTCTTAGGAGAGGAACAGAAAGGAACAATGCCTATGTGTCTGTGATCATGTAAAATAATATTTATTGAAATGAACTGCAGGAAATGGAAACAAGGGTTTTTTTGTCTATGTTGTTTTTCTT
Organism: Perognathus longimembris pacificus; assembly: GCF_023159225.1. Taxonomy (NCBI): domain Eukaryota; kingdom Metazoa; phylum Chordata; class Mammalia; order Rodentia; family Heteromyidae; genus Perognathus; species Perognathus longimembris. Next base: position 56,797,059 of record NC_063188.1, read on the forward strand.
TTGGCTTTGTTTGTTCATTTTTCTGTCTTTGGGAGGGTAAGAAAGGGCACAAAAATTGAAAAATTGTGGAGGGACAAATGTAGCAGTGGTGTTCACTAGACACTATGTGGAAAATGAACTATACAATTTGTGGGTAGAGATGGGAAAGAAAACTGGGAGAGAGCGAAGGAAGGGGTACCACTGTCCAAAAAGCAATGTACTCATTACTTGACTCATGTCATTGTAACCCTTCTGCATATCACCTTTATTATAACAAAAAATTAATTAAAAATATGGGCCTGGGAAATGGATCAATTCTTAGAGAAGTACAAACTGCCCAAACTGAACCAAGAAGAAATAAATCAACTAAATAAACCAATAACTTACGGTGAGATACAGGAGGTAATCAAGAACCTCCCTACTAAGAAAAGCCCAGGCCCAGATGGATTCACCAACGAATTCTACAAAACCTTTAGTGAGGAGCTAATTCCAATACTCCTCAAACTCTTCCGTGAAATAGAAACAGAAGGAGAAATCCCAAACTCATTCTATGAAGCTAATATCATACTCATTCCCAAACCAGGCAAAGATCCAACAAAAAAAGAGAACTACAGACCAATATCACTAATGAACACAGATGCAAAGCTCCTCAATAATATATTAGCTAACAGGATCCAGAAACTGATCAAGAAAATCATACATCATGACCAAGTAGGCTTCATCCCTCAGTCACAAGGATGGTTCAACATCCGTAAATCAATCAATGTAATTCACCACATAAACAGATCTAAAATTAAGAATTACATTGTTATCTCAGTCGATGCCCAAAAAGCCTTTGACAAAATACAACATCCATACCTATTAAAAGCTTTGGCGAGAACAGGAATAGATGGAACATTCCTCAAAAAATAAAAGCCATATATAACAGACCAACTGCTAATATCATATTAAATGGAGAGAAACTTAAATCATTCCCTCTAAACTCAGGAACAAGACAAGGATGCCCACTCTCCCCACTTCTGTTCAACATAGTGCTGGAATCCCTAGCCATAGCAATAAGGCAAGAGGAGGACATCAAAGGGATTCACATCGGCAAGGAAGAAATCAAGTTATCCCTATTCGCAGATGACATGATCTTATATCTGAAGGACCCAAAAAACTCAGTACCCAAACTCCTACACCTAATAAACCAATTTGGCAAAGTAGCAGGATACAAAATCAATCCACAAAAGTCAGCAGCTTTTCTGTACACCAGCAATAGACAAACAGAAAAGGAAATTATGGAAACAATTCCATTTACAGTAGCCAAAAAAAGAATAAAGTACCTAGGGATCAACTTAACCAAGGATGTGACGGACCTATTTAATGAAAACTACAAAAATCTAATAAGGGAAATCAAAGAAGACACAAGGAGATGGAAAGACCTCCCATGCTCATGGGTAGGCAGAATCAATATAGTGAAAATGGCCATATTGCCCAAATTGTTATACAAATTCAATGCAATACCTATCAAAATCCCAGCCACATTCTTCACTGAAATAGAGAAACCAATCCATAAATTCATATGGAACAGCAAAAAACCTAGAATAGCCAAAGCAATTCTAGGCAAAAAAAGCAGTGCAGGAGGTATCACAATACCAGACTTCAAGCTCTACTACAAGGCCATCATAACAAAAACAGCATGGTATTGGTATAAAAACAGATCGGAAGACCAATGGATTAGAATTGAAGACCCAGAAATAAAACCGCACTCTTACAGCCAACTGATATTCGACAAAGGAGCTAAAGACATACAATGGAATAAACATAGCCTCTTCAACTACTGGTGCTGGGAGAACTGGGCAGCCATATGCAGAAAACTCAAAGTAGACCCAAGCCTATCACCATGCACCAAGATCAACTCAAAATGGATCAAGGACCTCAATATCAGACCTGAATCCTTGAAACTACTGAAGGACAGAGTAGGAAAGACGCTAGAACTTATAGGCACAGGAAGGAACTTCCTGGATAGAGTCCCAGGGGCACAACAAATAGGGGAAAGACTCGACAAATGGGACTACTACAAATTAAAAAGTTTCTGCACAGCTAAGGTAATAGCCACCAAAATAGAAAGACAGCCAACGATATGGGAAAGGATATTTACCAGCACAGCAACAGACAAAGGCCTGATATCTGTCATCTATAGAGAACTCAAAAAACTAAGCCCCTCCAAGCCCAATAAACCTATTAGGAAATGGGCAAAGGAGCTAAAGAAAGACTTCACAAGAGAAGATACAAAAGTGGCAAAGAAACACATGAGGAAATGCTCAACATCCCTGCTAGTAAAGGAAATGCAAATAAAAACAACCCTGAGATACCACCTCACCCCAGTTAGAATGGCCTATACTCTGAACTCACGCAACAACAAATGCTGGAGGGGGTGTGGGGAAAGAGGAACCCTTCTCCATTGTTGGTGGGAGTGCAAATTAGTACAACCACTTTGGAGAACAGTATGGAGGTTTCTCAAAAAGCTCAATATAGACCTACCCTATGACCCAGCCATACCACTTCTAGGCATCTATCCTAAACAGCAAAACCCAAGATATCAAAAAGACATTTGTACTTCCATGTTTATCGCGGCACAATTCACAATAGCCAAAATATGGAAACAACCCAGATGCCCCTCCACAGACGAATGGATCCAAAAAATATGGTACTTATACACAATGGAATACTACATAGCGATTAGGAATGGTGAAATATTGTTATTCGCAGGGAAATGGTCAGAACTCGAACAAATAATGTTGAGCGAGACAAGCCTAGAACACAGAAAACAAAGGGGCATGATCTCCCTGATATATGACTGTTAACAAAGGGAGACGGAGAGACAGTAGAGACCAAGTCTGTGAATACTGTATATGTTCTTGATACATTGTATATTGTATATATGTCTACCTGACCTAGAGAAGGGATAGAAAAACAGGACAAGAAATGTACACACTGCCCTACCATGTAACTGTACCCTTTTTGCACAACACCTTGTAAAAAAATTTGTGTTCAATTAATAAACAAATAAAAAGAAAAAAATATGGGCCTGGGCATGGTGGAACATGCCTATAATCCTCACTACTCCAGAGTTGGAGATATGAAGGTTGTGGTTCAAATCCAGCCAGAGCAAAAACACAAGACCATATCTTAAAAACAAAATAAAGTTTAAAAGTCTGAAGGTGTGACTTAGTGGGCAAAGTACCTGCCTAACAAGCAGAAGGCCCTGAGTTCAAACCCTGGTACCACCACTTTCCTTCTCCCCCTCCTCTCCAAAAAAAAGGATGGATATTGGTGGCTCACACCTCTAATCCTTGCTACTCAGGAGGCTGAGATCTGAGGATTGCAATTCAAAGCCAGTCTGAGCAAAAACAACTCTGAGACTCTTATCTCCAACTAACCACCCCAAATCCAGAAGTGGAGTTGTGGCTCAAGGGATAGAGCACTAGCCTTGAGCACAAAAGCTCAGGGACAGTGTTCAAGTCCTGAGTTTAAGCCCAAGGACTGGCATTAAAAAAAAGAAATGAAAGAAAAGAAAAAAATATAGACTGCTGTGTAACTTCTTCTTCTTCTTCTTTTTTTTTTTTTGCCAGTCCTGGGCCTTGGACTCAGGGCCTGAGCACTGTCCCTGGTTTCTTTTTGCTCAAGGCTAGCACTCTGCCACTTGAGCCACAGCGCCACTTCTGGCCATTTTCTATATATCTGGTGCTGGGGAATCGAACCCAGGGCTTCATGTATACGAGGCAAGCGCTCTTGCCACTAGGCCATATTCCCAGCCCCAGTAACTTCTTTTTTGTTGTCTAAATGCACACACACACACACACACACACACACACACACACACACACACTTTGTTGTTTCATGGTGACCTGTTAGGACAGTTAAAAGGTTTTTTTTTTTTTTTTTTTTTGGTCTTCTTTTTGGGGGATGAGTTTGAGTTTATGGTTTCATGCTTGCTTGGCTGGCACTAATGGCTGAGCCACATCTCTGGCCTTGTTGTTCCACTGGTTACTTTTAGGATAGGGTCTCACTTTCTACCTAGGCATATGCCCTAGCTTTCATCTCCATGCTTTAGACTTCTCCTTGTACCTGCAATCACAGGCATGCTTTACTATGTCCAGTTTTACTCTGTGGAGATGGAGTTTGTGGACTTTTCTCTTTGGGTTGGCTTGGAACTGTAATCCTCTGATCTCAGGCTCTCATGTAGCTTTGGATGACAGGAATGTGCCACTGTACCTACCTATGGCTTGACAAGAAGTTTCACATACTTTCCAGTCTTGACTAGTCTTAAATCACGTTCCTCCCATTCTCAGCCTCCCAAGTAGCTAGGATTCCAAGGTATAAGCCAGTAGTGCCTGGCTTGCTTGCTTTATTATTATTTTTTTCATGTAGGAGGATTTCTGATTGGGTTTATTAGCTGGTGGGCCTTCATTGTAAGGTGACTGACAGATTACCTGGTTACTTGCCTTGGAATGGAGATATTATTGTTGACTGTCATTTACTGCCCCTATTTTCATATTGGTCAGCTTTTCTTTTTTTACTTTTTATTGTCAAACAGATGTACAGAGAGGTTACTGTTTCATACGTTAGGCATTGGATACATTTCTTGTACTGTTTGTTACCTCCTCCCTCATTCTGGTCAGCTTTTCTTATCTTTTTTTTGTCAGTTGTGGGGCTTAAACTCAGGGTCTGGGTACTGTCCCTGACCCTCTTTATGTTCAAGGCTAGTGCTCTATCACTTGAGACACAACTCCATTTCCAGCTTTTGGATGGTTCATTGGAGATAAGATTCTCTTGGATTTGTCTGCATAGGCTGGCTTTGAACATCAGTCCTCAGGTTTCAGCCTCCTGAATGGTTAGAATTACAGGTGTGAGCCAACAGTGCCTGGCCCATCTACATCTTATACACATGTGCCATGACTTCCTGTTTTCAGGCTTTTGACACATCTCTGCCTTCTCTGACACGCTGTCATTGGTGATTAGCGGTAGTCTGGTAATGGTGACTTCTTAGCTTTCCAGGCAGAAGCAGCACAAATTGTCTTCTTCTCATTTCACATTCTCCTTTGCTGGCACTTGCACTTCAGCTCTCTCAGCTCTACTAACCCCCATCTGCTTTCCATCTTCCAAAAATGTGTTGGCAGACTTTTTTTTGCTGCTGCTTTACAGTTAAAGGTTCATTGCTTATCATTGCTTTTGGAGGTAGTTGGGCCTTGCATTTGCTAGGCAGACACTCTACTGTTGAACCATGCCTTTATTCTTTTTCTGTACTTGTTATTTTTGAAACAGGTTCTTGATTTTTACCTAAGTGTTGTATGTGCCTGGACTATGATCTTCCTCCTTTTTGCTTCCCACCATAGCTTGGATGACTGACATACACTACCATACTTAGCTTCTTTCATTGTGTTGGAGTATGGTGGGCTGAACTGGTTTGGAATCATGATCCTTCCAATCTCAGCCTCCCATGTAGGTAGGTAGGGTGACAGGCATGTACCTCTGTACTTTGTTATTTGTTAAGAATGGGTCTTGTGTATAATTCCTGACCTGGCCTCGAACTGCTATCCTCCCAAGTAACTAGCCTTACAGGTGTGAGCCACTAGTACCTGGTTTCATTTCGTATCATTTTAGTGCTGTTTTAGGAGATAATAAACATATTTAATATATTTAATATTTGATATATTTAAGGCAAAGATTTCAAATTGTACTCATTAAAACAAAAAATTCACATACCCTTTGGCCTGTAAGTTTCACTTATGGATATGTACTTGTCAAAAATTAACTGTCTAGGTTAAGAAGTACACAAGCTTGCACTTACTGAAATGTTATTGGTATGAGCAACAACCTGAATGTCTACTGATAGGAAATTAAGTATAAAAATTAGGGGCTGGCTACTGGGTGCTGGTGGTTCACACCTGTAATCCTAGCTACTCAGGAGGTTGATATATGAAGATCTCAGTTCAAAGCCAGCTCAGGCAGGAAAGTTCATGAGACTCTTATCTTCAATTAACCACCCACTCAAAGCCAGAAGTAGAGCTGTGGCTTGAGTAAGTGCTAGCCTTGAACAAAAAAGCTAAGGGACAGCACCTAGGTCCTGAGTTCAAGCCCTAAGACCAGCACCAAAATAAAAAAGGAGCATAGAAGTGAGGTGTAGTTTAGTAGTAGAGCTAGGCATGAGTGAGGCCCTTGGTTCATCCCCAGAACCAAAACCAACAAGAATATAGATGCAAGAAAGTTCACTGTAACATGATTTATGACAGTGGAATATAAAAAAAGTCTAACAATAAAGATGGATCCATATCTGTCAAAGGCACCATGCCATTTGCAGATAACAGTAGTGTGTGTATGTGTGTGAGCGCCTGTGTGCACGCGCGTGCTGGTACTATGGCATGAACTCAGGGCCTGGGCATTGTCTCTCAGCTTTTTTGCTCACTACTGACCCTCTACCCCTCTACTTTTGGCTGATTAATTGGAGACAAGAGTCTCTAATTTTTCTCCCTGGCTTGCCTTTATATGGATATGCTTAAATCTCATCTTCCTGAGTAGCTAGGATTATAGGTGTCAGCCTCCTCTGGCATTATCTGGCATTTTTTTGTGCTAGTCCTGGGGTTTAAACTCAGGGATTGGGAGCTGTCCCTGAGCTTTTATGATCAAAGCTGGCGCTCTACCACTGGAGCCACAGCTCCACTTCCTGTGTTTACACATTTTTCTTTTTCTGTTTTTTTTTGAAAGGATCTTATTATGTAGCCCAGGCTCTAAGGGGAGCTCAGATTCCTTGTGATTTTCCTGCTTTCATCTCCAGGGTGCTGAGGTTATAAGCATGTGCCACTACACTGGCTTAAACACATTTTCATCATGTAGAAAAACGAACACAAAAAATATAAAGCAAAAAGGTGATACAAAATAGTATGTTCATTGTGATTTTAACACTGTAGTCCAAATATATATATTTGCATATATATATGCATAGAAAAGATTAGAAGGAAATACTCTATGTTGGTTATTTAGTAACCCTAACAAATCACCATCAGATTTAGCAAGGTAAATTCACTGCAGTCATTTATTATTCTCTCTCAGGGCTGGGAGGTGGATGCAGGTCAGTCACTTAGTTCTCCCTCACCATCTCCCATTCAGTTGCAGTGAGAAGATGGCTGAGACTGGTGATCTCCAGGGCTCCCTCCCTCACATGTCTGGTAGTTGATGCTGCTTGCTGGCTAGGAACTCGGCTGGAACTTGCAGCTGGAATGCTTACATGTGGTCTCTCCATGTGGTCTGGGTTTCCTCATAGCATGACAGCTGGGTTCCAAGAACAAGTGTCCCGGGAGAGCGAGCAAGCCAGGTGGAAGCAGTATGGCTTTTATGACCTAGTGTCGGGAGTCAGGCTGCCTCGCCAGTGAGTTCTGTCTGCGAGTGCAAATCACCAAGGCAGCCATGTTCTGGGAGACAGGATTAGATTCCATCTCTTGTGAACTTGCTTTAAAACTACCACATGTGTCAAAATGTTTATAGTTAGTGGTTAAGATCATAACAATTTCAGATTTATTCTTGATTCTTCTTTCTCTCTCTCTTTTGCATTTCCAAATGATGTACAAAAAACATATGACTTTGAAATGAAGACAGAGTAACCAGTGGCATAGAATGGAAAGACCTGAATTGTAGTTACAGCATTGGACAGGAAATCCCTGTGAACCATGGATACCTCTCTTTCTCTCTTTGGAATTCACTTTCCTCACATCCCACAATCAAAAAGTTGGACTTTTTGATCTCAGAAGGCTCCTCAGACTCTGGAGTTCAGGGAATTTCTTTCGTTTTTTTTTTTTTTTTTTTTTTTGTGTGTGTGTGTGTGCAAGCACTGGATTCTGCCTCTTTACACCCCAATTAAGTTTGCATTCCTCTCTTCTGTTTTCCTCTTTACATTTTGCTGTTTCTGCAAGGCTCCAGGGCAAGGCAACCCTACTTCCCTGCTCAATGCTTCCCTATTCTTCACTAGGGTCTCATGTGAGCGGATATGTATCCCTTCTGTATGTATCCAGAGAGTCCTTTAGTGAATTCCTTCCCTTCCTTCCTTCCTTCCTTCCTTCCTTCCTTCCTTCCTTCCTTCCTTCCTTCCTTCCTTCCTTCCTTCCTTCCTCCCTCCCTCCCTCCCTCCCTCCCTCCCTCCCTCCCTGCCTCCCTCCCTGCCTCCCTCCTTCCCTCCCTCCCTCCCTCTCTCCCTCCCTTCGTTCCTTCGTTCCTTCCTCCCTCCCCCTTCCCTACTTCCTTCCCTCCCCCTTCCCTACTTCCTTCCCTCCCCCTTCCCTACTTCCTTCCCTCCCTCCCTCCTATCCTTCTGGCAAGGCCTTTCTTATATTGCCCAGGCCGGCCTTAAAATCATGATTCTATTGCCTCAGTCTCCCAAGTAGATGGGATTATAGGCAAATACCAGCACTCCCAGTGAGAATTTTGAATTTCAACACAATTATTATACATTTTCCCGCCTCCTCCTTTTTTGATAGTTTCCCTATATTGTCTTAGCTGACCTTGAACTTGCAACCCCCTGCCTCAGCCTCTTTTCTTAAAAAAAAACAAACTTATTGTAAAGGTGATGTTACATAACTTGGGGAATAGGTAGATTTCTTTTTGAACAATGTTACCCCCTCCCTCATTTTCTCCCAGCTTCTTCAGCCTCTTGAGTAGGCAGGATTATGGGTGTGTACCATGGTGCCTGGTTTTACAAAACTTTTAATTTTTTTCTTCTTGCCATACTGGAATTTGAACTCAGGGCCACATGATTGCTCATCTTGTTTGTTTAGCTGGCATTCTGCCATTTGAACCATGTCTTCAGTCTTTCCTTTGCAGGTTACTTTGGAGATGGAATGGAGTCTTGCACAGTTTTTTGCCTACTTTTGCTTCAAACCTTGATCCTCTGGATCTCAACCTCCTGAGTAGCTAGGACTTCAGGCATGAACTACTGGCATCTGGCAAAGTTTTTAATTTTGAAGAAGTCCTATTTTATATTTTTTAAAAATTAAAATGAGGGCTGGGAATATGGTCTAGTGATACATGAAGTTCAATTCCTTAGCACCACATATATAGAAAAATCTGGAAGTGGCGCTGTGGCTCAAGTGGTAGAGTGCTGGCTTTAAGCAAAAAGAAGCCAGGGACAGTGCTCAGGCCCTGAGTCCAAGCCCCAGGATTGGAAAAAAAATTAAAATGACATTAAAAAATGCCACTACTTAGGTTTTTGTTGACACATGTAAGACTGTACTGCCAAATTCCAGGTCATGACTATTTACTCTTGTTTCCTTCTAAGAGTTTAATATTTCTAAAAATTTTAACTTTTATATTTGGATCAGTAGTCCATTTTGTTTGCATATAGTGTGAAGTTGAAGTCCAATTTCTTTCCCTATTTAGTTGACCAGTCACCTTCATTGATAACCAATTGATCCAACATGAATAAATTTATTTCTGAGCTCTCAAATTTATTGCATTGTTCTGTATGTCCTGATTCCATTTTGGCAAAATGTTCATTGCTACACTTTGCAGTAAAGTTTTGAAGATATCAGGTAAGAGTCTTCCAACTTCTCTCTCCAGGATGTTTTGTCTATTTGGGGTCCTTGTATTTCCACAGGAACTTGTAGGTTTCTGCACAAAGGTTTTTGGGATGCTAATCAAGATTGTATTGGTGGGGGCTTGGGAATCTGCCTTACTGGTAGAGTGCTTGCCTAGCATGTGTGAAGCCCTTAGTTCGATTCCTCAGTACCATATAAACAGAAAAAGCTGGAAGTAGCACTGTGGCTCAAGTGGTAGAGTTCTACCCTTGAGCCAAAGAAGCTCAGGGACAGTGCTCACGCCCCGAGTCCAAGCTCCAGAACTGGCAAACAAAGGATTGTATTGGTGGGTGAATATAATCCTAATACTCAATGTACATAATGGAAATGGGAAGCTTGAGGGGAGGGTGGGTTTGAGATAGATGGGTGACATGGATCCAGATGCACTGTACCTCTTGATGTATTGAATTGAAACCTCTTTGTACAATTACTGTACAATATATATTTTTAAAAGTACTGAATCTTGAACTGAAGGTATGACTGAAGTGATAGAATGACTCCCTAGCAAGTATGAAGCCCTGACTTAAAACCCTAGCACTAAAAAACAAACAAAATGATGTCAGCACTACTCAAAAATATCTAAGCATTCAATACAATCTTTTTTAAATTTAGAATTTGTTTTCTTTTTATTGAAGTCAATTAGTTGTACTAAGGGGAATTTCTCTTAATGATTCTTTTTCTTTTTTTTTGGTTGGTCTTTGGGCCTGGGTGCTGTCCCTGGCTTTGAGCCACAGCACCACTTCCATTTTTCTGGTGGTTTGTTGGACATAAGAGTCTCATATACTTCTCTACCTGGATTGGCTTTGAACACCAATCCTCACATATCAGCCTAATGAGTAGCTAAGATTACAGGAGTGAACCACCAGCACCTGGCATTTAATGAGTCCTTTTATGTATATAATGCTTTTTGAACATAATCATTCCTCATTAATCTCCCATCTCCCCCTCCCCTTCCACTGATCAGTTTCATCAGGTTGCCTTGTTCCATGTTCCCAAATACAAAGTATTTTGTCTATATTTGCTCTCTCCCTCCCCATTTTATCTGCCCCCTCTCATAAATGCCTACACCCCAGACAAGACATGTTTCAACTTCCTAATATTCTTTTTGCTCAAGTGCATGTGTAAAGGGATTTCATCCTGGTGTCTCACACAAGCACATACCTTCCTTTAGTGAGATTTATACACACATACACACATACACACACATATACACGGCTTCAATTTCTTTCTTCACTGCTTCATGGCTTTTACTGTGGTGGTCTTTAGCATCACTGGTTATGCTTTGTTTTTTCCCTAAGCATTTTGAGGGCTGTTGTGAATGGGGTTATTTTCCTAATGTATTTCGCTGCATACTTATTATTGGAATACGGAAAAATTATTATTTTCTTGCATGTTCATTTTGAATCCTGCTACTTTGCTGAAAGTGCTTACCTAATGTATAAGTTTTTTTTTTTGTGTGTGTGTGTGTTTTCTGGGGCTTGAACTCAGGGCCTGGGTTCTATCCCTTGGCTTTTATTGGCTTTTATTGTTTAAGGCCAATGCTCTACCACTTGAGCCACAGCTCCATTTCAGCCTTTTGGTGGTTAATTGGAGATAAGATTCTCATGGATTTTCCTGCCCAGGCTGGTTTTGAATTGGATATCTCAGATGTCGGCTTCCTGAGTAGCTAGGATTACAGATGTGAGCCACTGGCATCTGGTAAGACTTATACATATTTTGTGGCACCGTTAGACTGCTTTAAGCATAGGATTGTATCATCTATAAGCAAGGATGGTTTGAATCCTTCCTTTCCGATTTGTATTTCTCTTGCTTCATTATTCTGTTGTTGTTGTTGTTTTGCCAGTCCTGGGGCTTGGACTCAGGGCCTGAACACTGTCCCTGGCTTCTTTTTGCTCAAGGCTAGCACTCTGCCACTTGAGCCACAGCGCCACTTCTGGCCTTTTCTGTTTATGTCTTGCTGAGGACTCGAACCCAGGGCTTCATGCATGCAAGGCAAGCACCCTGTCCCTAAGCCGTACTCCAGCCCTCTTGCTTCATTATTCTAAGATAGGAAGCACTATATTGAATAAAAGCATAGACAGTGCACACACTTTTGTTACTCCTGTTTTGTTTTGTTTTTTGTTTTTTTTTTGGCCAGTCCTGGGGCTTGGACTCAGGGCCTGAGCCCTGTCTCTGGCTTCTTTTTGCTCAAGGCTAGCACTCTGCCACTTGAGCCACAGCCCCACTTCTGGCCATTTTCTGTATATGTGGTGCTGGGGAATTAAACCCAGGGCCACTCTTGCCACTAGGCCATATCCCCAGCCCCTGTTACTCCTGTTTTTTGGAGGAAATTCTTTCAGCTTTTTCCTCATATATTATGAATCTGGCAGTGTTTTTTTTTCTCCTTTTTTTGTATATGGTCTTTATTATATTGATAGACTATCCTTCCAATTTTAGTTTCTTCAGGTCTTCTATCTCATAAGGGTGTTGAATTTTGTGAAAGATTTTTTCCTACATCTACTGAAGTGCCTATGTGATTTTTGTCCTTGATTCTATTTATGTGCTGTGTTAAGTTTATTTGTGTATACTGTTTTCCACCTTTTTACTTTTGGTCTGTGTGTATCTTTGTCAGTGAAGTGAGTTTCTTGTTACAGCAAACAATTGGATCTTGTGTTGTTTATTTCCTTTGACCACTTTGAATCTTTTAGTTGAAGACTTAAGACTGTTTACATTTAAGTTATTATTGAAAACTGTGTGCTAACATTCCCCTTCTTCCTTTTAGAGGTCTGATGCTTTCCGAGTTAACAATGCTTAATTCTTTACTATTTCTCATTTATCTACTCCTTTAGTGAGGTTTTCTTTCTTTCTGAGCTTTCACAATAGGTATGCCATTCTTTCTCTTTTCTGTGTAGTGTTTATTTAAGTATCTCCTCCAATGTTGACTTAATAGTCAATGTTTGTTTTAGTATATATTTATCATGAAAGTATTTTTCCTTCTATTTTAAAGACTGATTTTGCTGGATATAGTCATTTGGGTTGGCAGTCATTTTGTTTCAGGGTTGAAATACATCATTCCTTGCTCTCTTGGCCTGTAAGTTTTCTTTTGAGGAATCTGCTGTTTTTGTGATAGGATTGTGATAACTTGGCACTTCTCTCTAATACCTTTTAAGTATGCTTTCTTTGCTCTGTATGCTTAGCATTTTAAATATAACATGATATGGAAGAGTTATTTTCATGTCTATGCAAATCCCATTTCTGATACATTAAAAAATACTTTTGTAGTGCTGAAGATAGAGCCCAGGCCCTCATACATGCTATGCCAGTTTTCTACCTCTTAGCTATCCCTCCAGCCCTTATTTGGGGTTATAAATACCTCCTCTACTTGCATGTTCCCTAAAGTTGGGAAATTTCCTGCTATAATTTTGTGGAGTAGGTTTTTGCTTCCCTTTAGTCTAATGTTTCAGTTCCCTCTTTTGCATCACGGATTTGTAGGTCGGATCTTTCAACTGTATCCAAGAGCACTTGAAAGTTGTGGTCATGATTACTTTTTTTTTTGCCAGTCCTAGGCCTTGGACTCAGGGCCTGAGCACTGGTTTCTTTTTGCTCAAGGCTAGCACTCTGCCACTTGAGCCACAGTGCCACTTCTGGCCTTTTTCTGTATATGTGGTGCTGGGGAATTGAACCCAGGGCTTCATGTATAGGAGGCAAGCACTCTTTTTCACTAGGCCATATCCCCAGCCCCTGATCATGATTACTTATTTAATTATATTGGTGTCTAGATAAAATTCCTCAACCTTGTCTTTAATCAGTGATGTTGTTTCTTCCATTTGGTCCAGTTTATTTATGATGCTGTCATTTAATTTTGTATTTGAATTATTGCTCTTTTAATTTTGAAAATTTCCATTGTGTTCCACCACACCCCCCCCCACCCTGAATGTATTTCTTTGGTGAATTTTTTCATTTAAATCTTGAATTGACTTTTTTCCCCATATTTTTCTGTGTATATTTTTCAGATTAAAAAACAAATTTGAATTACCTGTCCAACATTTCAATCATTTTGACATCTTAGGATTCAGTTGTTGAAGAATTACATTTTGGAGGGGCTGGGAATATGGCCTAGTGGCAAGAGCACTTGCCTCATATACATGAAGCCCTTGGTTCAATTCCCCAGCATCACATATGTAGAAAACGGCCAGAAGTGGCACTTTGGCTCAAGTGGCAGAGTGCTAGCCTTGAGCAAAAAGAAGCCAGGGACAGTGCTCAGGCCCTGAGTCCAAGGCCCAGGACTGGCAAAAAATAAAAATAAAAAGAATTACATATTGGAGAAATCATATTGTACATCTATTGGGACATCTCTTGCATGGGCCCCTTGATAGTGAGCAGCTGTCTCCTAACATCTCTATCTGCATTACCACTCAGAGGGAAGGTCAAAGCAAAAACAACACTAGAGAAACCAGATTTGACTATAGTAAGAGAAAAACAATAGGAAACAAGTCCAACCATCTGAAAAAAGGATGGAAAAGAAAGGAGCTAAGATAACACACAGTGTAAATAAGCTAAAAATTAATAGAATTCTTAATAAGTAATAAGAAAAGTGGGACAAGGAAAGGAAAAAAGAAGATGCAGCAGAGAGAAAAACATCATCCACCATGAGTGTATGAGAAATCATAATGAAGATAATAAAAATATAATGAATACAAAACAAAACATCCCTTCCTGAGGGGGTGGAGCATAGAGGTGCTTTAGTTTTTCCTCAGGTTTCTTTCTGTTTTGATGTTTAAGAGGTATATGGTGCTGGGAGGCTCTTTCTTTCAGATCTGGCAGTGACCCAGAAAGGGCTGCATAAGCCCTGTCCTTCCTTGCCTGCTGGTGCATGTGAGCCACTACAATGACCTCTGTTGGCCTCAATTCCCTCCATTAGTCTCTTTACCCAGGTTGGACAATGCAGGGAGTGTAGTGTTGCTTTCAAACGGTTCCTGTTAGTGGAGTGCCGGAGGCTCATGCTTGTAATTCTATATACTCAGGAGGCTGATCTGAGGATCATGGTTCAAAGCCTGGGCAGGAAAAATCTTATTTCCAATGAACCACTGAAAAGCCAGAGATGGAGCTCTGACTCAAGTGTGGAGCATTAGCCTTGAGCAAAATAACTAAGAGAGAGTGCTCTGGCTCTGAGTTCAAGCCTCAGAACTGCCACCAAAAACTAAACAGCCCAAAACTTTGCTTGCTGAACCCATGGATTGTCCAATTGGATGATACTTGATAATAGAAGTGCACTGCCAGGGCATCTGTGAGTGTGCATTTCATCAAATGTTGTAGGTGTTCTGAGAGTGGGGCAAGGTGATTAAATCAAAACAATTTTCCCAGATGTTGGGCCAGCATTCCCAAACAAAAACATTCTCTACTTCCCTGTGCAGCATAGCCTGCACTTGTCGTCAAGCAGACTATACTTGACAACCTGTGTCAAAGTCATCATCACTTTCCTGAGCTCACATGGATTCTCAGAGATGTCAGTTGCTTAGCTAGTGAAGTGAATGGGTTGTTGAAACCTGTAGATGTTACTCCTGATGTCACTGTAACTGATTTTGGTACCCTGGGTATTGTATATACATTTATCAGAAGTAGGAAAGGGAAGGGGGACATCAAAATGGAGAGAAAAAGGGTAAAAGTTGAACCACTGCAACAGTGATACTTACAAAACTATATGCTGTAAACCAACTGTACAATTCATGGTGGGGAGAGGAAACTGGGGAGGGGGAAGATGGGAGGAAAATGAAGGAGGAGGTAACAAGTTGGATAAGAAATGTACTCATTGCCTTACATATGAAACTGTAACCCCTCTGTACATCACTTTGACAATAAATAAATCAATTACAAAAAGGAAAATGTAGGAGCCTGTTATTCCTTCCATTCCTAAGATTTGATGGTAATACCCATCTGAAGATAGTTCCCTGCCATAGCACCCAGTGAGTAACCTAAGGAAGTGCAGGGAGCCAGCATCATCTTGCTGCTCAGATAGATGATAGGTCTCCTATCTTAAGTTATATATGTTTTTTGAGTCCAAAATTCTGCATCTATGGTGACTGCTGAAGGTTTATTTGTCTCTCTTTTTTTAAGGTCTCAAGGGGATTCTCTCTATTCCTTACCATGTTGCTAAGCTTAAGAGGTTCAAATGTTTGTGGGTTTTAAAAAAATATAAAATCTACCATATCTTGATTTTGCCTAGTGCCTACATGTCTGTTCACTGTTTCTCTTCTGGCCTTTTCATGACACTCTAACTCTTGCCCTAGCCAGGGACCTGTTATTTTGTTTGATCTTGTGGCAATGAAGGAACTGTGTTGGGTATACCTCATCCTCCATCTTCCCTCCTTCTCTGTTGTAAACTTTCTCATTGTTGACCTAATATCCTTAACTTGTTAGAAGCCTTCTGCTTTTCTGTTTCAGTTTGTGTGTGTTACCATTTTGTAGGAATTTCATTTAAGTTATTGAATTTGTTATGACGACAATAGTATTCTCTTTATTTGTATGTGGTTGATATTAGTCGCCATACTTTCATTTCTGATTTTACTTGTGTCTTCCTTGGTTTCTTTGTTAGTTTAGTTGGAAGTTTATCAGTTTTCTTGGCCTTTTCCAAGCACTGACTTTTGGTTTCATTAAATTTTCTCTACTATTTTTCCAACTGCTCATTTTTAAACTTAGTCTCTATTATTTCTTTCCTTTTTTTTCCTTTTTGCTAATTATGTTTATTGTTTGTTCTTCATTTTCCAGTTCCTCAAGATATAAAGTAAGTTATTGATTTGTCTTGCTTACTTAATTTATGGCATTAGGAACTGAACTTATGCCTCCATGCATGCTAAGTGTGTACTGTACCATGGAGTTATACCCTTTCTTATTTTCTAATACAAGCAATTACTGTTACAGACTCCTCAGATCACTGACTTTGCCGCATCCCTTAAGTTTTGGTATGTTGTTATTCCATTTTCCTTTTGCTTTAAGAATTTTCCAGTTTTCCTATGTTTTCTTCTTTGATCCACTGATTGAGTGATTTAATTTTTATGCATTGTGAGTTTTTCAGGGTATTATTTTTACTACAAATTTTTAGCTTCATTTCATTGTGGTCAGAAAAGAAACTGTAATATTTCAATTTGTTGACATTTATTGAGACTTGATTTAGACCACATCTGTTCTTGTTAGACTACTTGTTAGACCACATCTGTTCTATCCTGGAAGATGTTCCAAGTACACTTGAGAATATGTATCCTGCAGTTATTGGTGGATTACTCTATATCTGTCTGTTCGAGATAGTTAGTATGTGATGGTTAACTTTGTGTGTCAAGTTGACTTGGCTAAGGAATGCTCTAATAGCTAGTCCAATAGCTAGTAAAACATTTCTCTTTCTGGAAATTAGTGAGGTTTGAACGCAAGGCCTTGTATTTGCTAAGTTGGCCCTCTACAATGCCTCTAATCCTGTTTTTTGCTGGCTATTTTTGAGATAGGTTCTGGATGTGTGTCTTAATCTCAATCTATCTACTGTAGACTTTCTATCATTCTAAGATCACATGTATATGCCATTATATCCAGCCTCCCTCCTTTGACATGGCAACTTGTGGACTTTTTTGTCTGGTCTAGTCTGGAATTGCATTTGCTCTAATCATAACTTCACACACAGCTTGGAAGGATAGATGCATACCACTGCACCCGATTATAGATTGAGAAGGGGGAGTGGTTCTCATGAACCTTTTAGCCTGGAATGGCCTAGAACTGCAGTTCTTCTAATGTCAACCTTCCAAGTAGCTAGGATTACAGGCATAAGCCGTGAGTGCTCAGATTTAGTAAAACATTTCTGAATGTGTGATAGTTTCTGGAAGAGATTGGCATTCTAATTAATAGATGGAGTAAAGAAGTTTTCACCAGTGTGGGTGGGCATCAACTAATCAGGCTATATGAGGCTGGCAGGACCATTTGGTACATAGCAGGACAGATACATATTCACCTTGTGGGCTGGCAACAGCCTATGTGCTATGTTGATCATTTTCTATGGTCTATGAATAATGTTACCAATCTAGATGGTCCTTGGCAGAAAAAAGACCCGCCACTTCTGAATTGACTGAGGACCCAAACAGGAGTTAATTCTATATGTTTTGAGCTGGGATATCTTTGTTCTCCTACCTTCAGACATCAGAGCTCCTAGTTGTTCAGCTTTCAGACTGTGATATTTAGCCCAATGGCCTCTATTTCTCAGGTTTCCAGCCTCAGAGAGGAAGTAACACTACTGGCTCTTATAATTCTCAGGCCTTTGGATTCAAACTAAAATATTGTTCTGGGTTTCTTGCTTCTCCAGCTCAAACATGACATATTGTGGGACTTCCTACTTTCTATAATCATGTAATTCAACTATTCATATCTATATATCTAATGTATTTGTCATTTGTCTTCTTACTTTTGAGATCACTTAGGTTTTTCACCTGCATTTCTCTATTAAGTGTCTATTCTGTCATTGGTTCTATTATTGAATATTGGGCATTGAGGTCTTCAAATATTGTGTGTGTGTGCATGTATGTGTGCGTGTGTGTGTGTGTGTGTGCGCGCGTGCGCGCGCTGGTCTTGGAACTTGAACTCATGGCCTGGACACTTCCCCTAAGCCTCTTTTGCTCAAGGCTAGCGCTCTACCACGTGAGCCACAGTGCCACTTCCAGCTTTTTCAGGGGAGTTTATAGGAGATAAGAGTCTCACGGACTTTCCTGCCCAGAATGGCTCAGAATCATGATCCTCAGCCTCCTAAGTACCTAGGATTATAAGCATGAACCATGTACATGTGCCCAGCCTTCCAAATATTAGTTTAGAGCTGTCTGCTTCTTTTTTCAAATTGGTCAACATTTATTTTATCATGTCTAGAAATGTTTATTACTGTTATATCTTTTTGGTGAGTTGACAGTTTATTAATATGGAATGTTCTCTGCTTTTTAAAACTGTTTTTGGTGCTGATCTTTGGGCTTGAAATCAAGGCTTGAGTGCTATCCCTGAGCTCTATTGCTCAAGACTAGCATTCTACCACTTGAGCCACAGCACCACTTCTGGCCTTTTCTGTTTATGTGGTACTGAGGAATCAAACCCAGGGCTTCATGCATACTCTATCACTAAGCCACACTCCCAGCCTTTAAACAATAGTCTTTCAACAGCTTCCTTTCAGGGGAGATACACATGCATACAAAATGAGTGACATTGCAGCTGGGCACTGGTGGCTCATGCCTGTTCTCCTACTTAGGATGCTGAGATTGGAGGATTATAGTTCCAATCCATCTCAGGTGGAAGAGCCCGTGAAACTCTTATAACCAATTAACCAGCAAAATGCTGAAGTGGATGGAGCTTTGACTCGAATGGCAGAGTGTCAGCTTTGAATGAAAAAGTTAAGGGACAGAGCCCAGGCTCTGAGTTTAAACCTCAGTACTGGCATTTGTGTGAGTGCACGTGCACGTGCAGGCACACACACACACACACACACACACGAATAATCTTGAATTTCTACCTTATACTATATATAAAAATTAAAATCACCTAAAAGTAAGCTATAAAACTACAAAGCTCTTAAAAGAAAACAGGGCAATACTGGGCACATGAATCAAGTGGTAGAGCAATTGCTTAGGTAGTGGGAGTACTGAATTCAGTTCTCAATACTGCAAATAGATTGCTTTGGGCTTGGTCCTCGGGACTGAACAAAAAGAAGGAGAAAACTAATAATATGAATAAAATAAAATAAAGTATAAATAAAATAAAACTAATAAACTATGCTGAAAAATTAATAAAACACTCACATTTATAACAGCAGTTTCAAAACATTAGTAAATCAAGTGGCTATAATCCTAGCTACTCAGGAGGCTGAGATCTGAGGATCATGGTATGAATCCAGACCAGGCAGACCAATTTTTTCCCTCGTTTTTTAAAATTTAATTTTATTGTCAAGGTGATGCACAGAAGGTTTACAGTTACATACATGAAGTAGTGAGTACATTTCTTGTCAAATCTGTTATCCCTCCCCTCATTTCTTCCACTTTCCCTCCTCCTTAATCCACCACCTCAAGTTGTACATTTAATTTCCAACATATTGTCTTGTGAGTATCACTGTTGCATTGGTTTGCCCTTTGTCCTTTGACTTGCCATTTTAAAGTTCCTCTTCCCTTCCCTCATTCGAATAAACCTTTATATAATACCTAGAGTATCAAAATAAAATACAGTGACAACAGAGGATAAACCATACGAAAGAGAAATGAAAGAAAAAGAAATAATTTTACATTAAATATAATAACAACAATAAAAAACTTGTCCCCATATCTTGGAGTTCATTTCACTGAGCATGATCTTATGTGTTCCATATGTACATAGCTATTGATCTATTGTGATCCTTTGCTAGGACTATCCTAGACATTTACTAATTACCAGTAAAGGACACCATGGAGCATATGTTTCTTTGGGTTTGGCTCACTTAATATAATTTTTTCCCAAGCCTTTTCTTTTCCTTATGAATGGGGTGAAGTCATTCTTTCTGATGGAAGCATTGTGTATATATCCCACATTTTCTTTATTCATCTGCTGAGGGGTATCTGGGTTGGTTCCATATCTTAGCTATGGTAAATAATGCTGCAATGAGCATGGTTGTGCTGGTAGCTTTAGTATGACCTTGTTTGTGATCATTTGGGGAAGTGCCCAGAAATAGGATTGCTGGGTCATAGGGGAGCTGTATGTTTAGTCTTTTGAGGAACTTCCATACTGCTTTCCAGGTGGTTGAACAAGTTTGCTCTCCCACCAACATTCCTGCCAGCATCTGTTGTTATTATATTTCTTTCTTTTTTTTTTTTTTTTGCCAGTCCTGGACGTTGGACTCAGGGCCTGAGCACTGTCCCTGGCTTGAGCCACAGTGCCACTTCTGGCCATTTTCTACATATGTGGTGCTGGGGAATTGAACCCAGGGCTTCATGTATATGAGGCAAACACTCTTGCCACTAGGCCATATTCCCAGCCCCGTTATTATATTTCTTGATAATGGCCATTTTTACTGGGGTGAGGTGGAATCTCAAAGTTGTTTTGATTTGTATTTCTTTTATGGCCAGAGATGTTGAGCATTTCTTCATGTGTCTATTGGCCATTATTATTTCCTCTTGAGAGAACGCTCGCTTTAAGTCTTTAGCCCACTTATTAATGGAGTGGTTGTTTCTTTGAGGATTTGTTTTGGGGAAATTTAAAACTTTGAGTTTCAGGTATATTTTAGGTATGAGGCCCTTGTCTGTTGTATGGCCAGTGAAGATCTCCCAATATAGATCCAGTTATCCAGCAAAAGGCTGAAGCAGAGCTGTGGTTCAAGAGGTCAAGTGCTAATGGACTGAGTTCAAGCCCTTGTACCAGCACACACATGCACACGCACTTGTGCACGCACACGCACGCGCGCGCGCATACACACACACACTTTCAATAAAACAAGTGGATATGCCAGTAGGGTGCTGGGCACTGACAAAAACCAAACAAAAACAAAACCCACAATGAGGTATGACTCCACCCTAGTAAGAGAGGCTACTATAAAACAAACAAATAAACAAAGGCTAATAAGTATGTGTCAGGAAATGGGAACCTTTGAACACTATTGGTGGGAATGTAAAATTAGCTCAGCCAATAGGAGGTTCTTTCTAAAATGAAAAGTAGAACTGTCAATTAGTTTCAGTGTTCACACCTGTAATCTCTGTGCTTAGAAGGCTTCCACAGGAGGATATCCAGTTAGTTCAGGGTCAGTGTGAGCTGTATACTGAGACTCTGCCTCTAAAACCAATGGGGGGAGGATGGAAGGGGGGGTAGGGGAAGGAGGGAGAGAGAAGCAAGCTAGGAAAGTTAAAAAGAAAAATAGTTACAATAGCAGTGACATGGCCTTTGGAAATTTTACATGAAAATCTTCTGTTATGTTTTTTTTTTCTGTAGTGCTAAGGATTGAAAACAGATCCTTGTACATGAGAGACGTGTGTTTGATCAGTGAACTACATCCCAGCCCTGAATGATGGGTTTCAAATTTTTTTATGCTTGTTGATTTCAGAGTTCAGTTTCTTTGTATAATTTCTCTTTGTTGATATCATTTTGTTCCCATATCAATTACTTTCTCTTGTTTTGAGACTGTCTTTCTATGTAGCCCAGTCTGGCCTTGAACTTATGCCTTATTATTCCTTGTGCTGCCATTATGGATCTAACTCAATTTCTTGATTTTCTTTAGTTCTTTGTTCTCTTAGCACTTTAAGCATATTTATGACAGTTGTTCAAAGTATTTGTGTAGTAAGTCTGATGCCTTGGTTTTTCCAGAGCTATTTCTTTTGTTTCTGTTTCTCTAAATACCTGGTGAGGTTTTTTGGGGAAAGAAATGAAAGAACTTTAATATAATATGCTTAGACATCAGCAAAAGGTGAGAATAGCAAGAGAGGATGAAAATGAAGGATGATAAATATGTGTCCATTCTGAAAACCACTTTGGAGAGTTATTTATTTTTTCAAAAATTGAACATCCAAATATTATAATACGGTAATTGTAGAAACCAGATTCTCCCCTTCCCAAGTGCACTAATTTCCAGTTATTGAATGTGCTTTCACATTGATGGTCCCAAACTATTTCTATAAAGATTACTTTTTTTTCATGTGTGCACAAAAGTCTCTATCCCCTAGTTTGTTGTCCCCTGGTGTTTTGACAGAGTGTTCTTCAAATTCCAGGAACCAATAAGGAGGAAATAAACATAGCATTTCTCTTTGCAGATTGGCTCTGTGCTTCAGTTTTCCTTCAACACTCAATCAGGTTTTTCACTAAGTCTGTGGATTGCTCCAATACCGAACCTTATTTTCTTAGCAGTTCTCCAAACATGAATCTTGCTAGGCATGCACTTTCACCTTGGATAAATGGTGATTGCTTTTGAATGTCTCAATTTTCCAAAGAAACTCTTCAGATTTTTCTTGTGGCATATAAGTGCTTATTATATATCAGGGGATCTTGGGGCTTGAACTCAGGGCCTGGATGCTGTTCCTGAGCTTTTTTGCTCAATGCTGTCACCCTATGATTTGAGCCAAAGCTCCACTTCCAGATTTTTTTGGTACTTACTTGAAGGTAAGAGTCTCATGGACGTTACTGCCCAGGCTGGCTTCAAACTACTATCCTCAAATTTCAGCCTCCTGAGTAGCTAAGATTACAGACATGAGTGACCAGTGCCCAGCTCTAATTTTTTGTTTGATTCTATTTTATTACAATCCTGTCCTTTTATTCCAGAATGAATGGCTATTTAACACACAACTTCAAACACTCCTACAAAACTCTCCCCATTTCTTCCTTAGCACATTAAATTGAAAGGGCAAAAAAAAATCTAACAAAGTCAATAGGTTTAGGTCATCCTAGGAAAGCATCATTATAACAGGAAACTAAACGTGTCAGAAATCTGATCAAATATACAAAACAGCAGGTAGGATTCCTGATAGAGAAGAAGGACTTCCAATGGAACATAAGTAGACCCCCCCAACATCCAAAGTATATATTTTTCATGAGTGTACATCTACATAAGTAATATATTCAAAAATTTGGTTTCTACCCCTACAAAGTAATCATAAATAATCATCAACATCCCATCTGAGACAGGGAAAACTGAATGCAGCATCCCACTGCCTTCAAGTGTATACCTGGCCTTGCCTCCATCCCTGTGTCCACTTGCTGGGTCAGGGGAAGGACATTGCTGCCCAGTAGCCCAGTAGGAGTCTCTAATTAAAAAAATGGATTTGTACTATCTTGTAGTTGTACAAAGGAATTGCCATTCACCAAAGCAGTTTATGAATGCAGTGCATCTTGATCAGAGTCACTCCTTTTAACATTCTTATCCACACCTCCTACTCCATCCCTTTCCTCACTTTTCTTAATTTTGCAGGATGTGTATTGAATTTTTCCCATTTAACAAAGTAATTTATGTATGCAATGCATCTTGATCTGTGTCATTCCTTCAACATCTTCACCCCCGTTCGACCTACCCCTTTTCTTACTTTTCTCAGTTCTGTAGTATACACAATGAATTCTTGCCTGCATTCTCCCCACTTCTTCCTTCATTCTTCTACCTCTCTCTCCTTTGCCCCACCCCCTCTTGCAAGTACCCATTTCCTAGAACTTATTTTGTTGGGGTTTGACTTAGTCTTTCTAAAAAATAGCCTCTAATTTTTAAAGAGAGTCCACAGTCCACATGTCTGAAATCATGCCCTCCACCTGAAGTATATTGTCTCATTACTTACAACAACAATATGTGGTAGTTATTATTTTCCCCATTATAAAGGCAAGTCAATTGAAGGCTGAGTGTGCTGGTACACACACCTGTAATTCCAATACTTAGAAGACTCAGGCAGGTGGATAGTGAGTTTGAGGACGACCTAAACTATATAGAGGGACCCAATCTCAAGGGAAAAACTGTCCAAAACATACAAGAAAAAGGTGAGTTAGTTGAGTTGATTGACTAGGAAGTGCTAGTCAAGATTTGGACCCTGATCTTCCTGATGCATAAGCCAGGCTTTTTCAATTGTATTATATTGTTCAATGATGTTTCATCTTGGAGGTGATAGTTGGGCTGGACTATGGAAGGAAAAGTGAGCAAAGCGAAAAATCTGACAAACTGGAGCAGAATGTATAAAGGAAGGAAGGTGTTCTTGAGAGTGGCTGCTGTGTTTGGGGAAATGTGATTAGTGATTAGAATGAGGAGCATTTGGAGGGACATGAATGAAATTGCAACAGTAGAAAATGAAATTCAAAGAATGCAGGATGTTTTAATGCTTTAAGCATCTATATCTTGTAGCTACATGCTGCTCAGGAGGCTAAGATCTGGAGGATGGCAGTTCAAAGTTTGAATCAGATAGAAAACTCTGCAAGACACCATCTTTAAAATGAGCAGCAAAAACCAGGAGCTGGTGGTTCACCCTTGTTTTCCTAGCTAGTCCAGAGGCTAAGATCTGAGGATGTGGTTCAAAGCCAACCTGGGCAGGAATGTCCATAAGAGTCTTATCTCTAGTTAACCAGAAAAAAGCTGGAGGCAGAGCTGTGGTTCAAGTGGAAAAGCACTAGCTTAAGCAAACTAGCTCAGAGAAAATACCCAGGCCCCAAGTTCAAGCTCCAAGACCAGCATAAAAAGCAGCAAAAAGGAGTCCTGGAGGCATGGCTGAAGTGGTAGAGCACCAGTTAACTAAGTTGGAGAACCTGAGTTCAAACTCTGGTATCAGCAAAAGAAAAGAAAGTTCCTGTTTGTTCTTTAGGCAAGAGAGTCGTGGAATGCTTTTGAAGGGGATTATGGGTGGACTGCCATATTTCTTAAAATAAATTAGTTTTCTGGGAGGCTGATGGTGGTTTGAATGAGCTCCTACTGTGGAGACAGATAGTTTATTTTTAAATTCTGTATAAATTTTGAATAATAATGAGAGATTTCACTTGGTGAAGAACTGGAAGTAATAAGCACAAATCTGATTGATTGGAGAATTCTGCTTGTAAAGGATATGAAAAGGACCAGGATTGCTTGAATGGAGGTAGGTGTTTCTCAGTGTTGGAAAGCAAAAGAGAGGATGGGTTGATTGAGGGCCTTTTTCTTTCTTTTTGAGATGTTGGGAATCAAATTTAGGGTCTTCTATGTGCTAAACAAGCATGCTACCACTGAACTCCAATCCTGCCAAAGTTTTAACTCTTTATTTTTAAATTGAGATTTGAGCTTAGGGCTTGCGGTGCCTCCAGTCTGGCTTTTTGATGGTTAATTGGAGATGGAGTTTGGCAGACTTTTTGACCCAGGCTAGCTTTTTTTTTCAAGTCGTCTGGCTTGAACTCTGGGCCTTGGTGCTGTCTCTGAGCTCTTCAGATCAACACTAGTGCTCTACCACTTGAGCCAGAGTGCCACTTGCGGTTTTCTGGTGGTTAATTGGAGATAAGGGTCTCATGGTCTTTCCTGCCTGGGCTGGCTTTGAACCACGATCCCCGATCTCAGCCTCCTGAGTAGCTAGGATTAAAGAGCACTTATTACCTGTTTCTTTTTTTTTTTTTTCAATCATAGCTATCCTAATGGATGAGGTGGAATCTCACAATGCTTTTGCTTTTACCTTTCCCTGGTGATGTGATGTTAAGCAAATTCTCATAAACCTGCTGGCCACTTTTTGTCATCTTTGGAAAAGTGTTTATTCAGATCATTTGCCACTCTAAATTTGATAATTTACTTATTTTTTGCTATTCAGTTAGATGAATTCCTTACATAGTTTGGATACTTACTCCCTTAACAGATAATATGGATTGTAAACATTTTCTCCCAAACTATTGTCTGTTTTTTTTCATTTTGATTTTTTTCCTTGGTATGTAGAAATTTTTTAGTTTGATGTAGTTCCACTTTTAAAAAAATTAATTTAGTTTATTGCTGTTGTTATCCAAGCTCTTGGTTAGTCATCTAAAAAATTTCTCCAATCCAATGTCAAGGAGCTTTCTCCCTGTGTTGTGTTCCATTCTAGGAGTTTTATGGCTTCATGGATTATGTTTTGGTTTTGTATCCATTTTGAGTTGATTTGAAATCAGGATGTGGTGAACCAACTTTGATTTTCTTTCTCAGGATTGCTTAGCTATTTCGGATCCTTTTTGGTTTCCTAGCAGTTTTAGAATTTATTTTGTCTATTTCACCACAGTACACATTTCTATTTCTATATATTTAATATTGATAGAATGCATTTATTTAATTTACAATACCCATTCAAAATTTGCAAATTGTTCCAATTCAGAAGAACACATTTCTTTTTCAGTTTGAACAAGTTCCTTACTCTTTCTTTGACTCTTGTACACTATAACTTTTGAAGCATTTAAGTTAGCCATTTAAAAATATTTTAAAACATGAACATGCCTTAGTTGTATAATTGTTATATTTCCATGTATGTGCACAAAATACACCATTCACTTCATTCCCTCTATCTCTCTTCCTCACCTGGAGAGAGTGAGTGAGGATGAATATGGTAAAAGATATCTTATATGCATATATGGAAATAGAACAACAATACTTTTGGAAGTGGGTTTTTTTGGGGGTGGGAGGGGGGTTAGTTGTGTGGTTTGAACTCTGGGCCTGGGTGCTGTCTTTGAGCTCTTCAGCTCAAGGCTAGTGCTCTACCACTTGAGCCACAGTGCCACTTCTGGTTTTCTGGTGGTTAATTGGAGATAAGAATCTCATGGAGTTTCCTGCTTGGGCTGGCTTTGAACCACGATCTCCAGATCTCAGCATCCCTAGTAGCTAGGATTACAGGCATAAACCCCTGGCACCCAGCTTTGATGTTGTTTAGGTCAGTTATTTTATAGTATGGCCTTCAATTTGAGTTTGTCTGATACTTCCTCCTGGTTAGATTGAAGTTGAGAAATTTAGGTAAAATAGGACAGAAATGATATTGTGTCCTTCCCAGTGCATCGTATTAGGAGGCACATGATTGTGGTTTTAGAAGACAAGGATAGCATTAGGTAAATCACCATAAGAATTATCACTCAGTACTAAAAGTAGCAGACAAAGGTTTGATGGGAAACAGGCTATGTATATATGCACAAAGAATCTCACTATAGATTATGTATTATTACAAAGGAGACAATACATCATTTGCACTGGGAAACATGAGGTTAGCCACGAGATATATAATTGAAAAGGAGACACAAGGACCGTGAAGTCTCCTCCAGATTCCTGATAGTTGACTGCTGAATTCTCTTGCCAGTTTCAACACTTATTTCATGTGTGCGAGAGGTGGTCCATGAGGTTATTGGTATGGGACCCCTCCATTGGTTACCTATGTGTTGTTTTTTCCAGATAGCATCAAGACTGGAACTGGATCTAGAACCATTTGAAAAATCATAGGTCTTCTTTATCTTTAATTATGATGTAGAGTTGTCTGGGCCCAGATTGGAAGTTGATTCCCAGGGTACAGAGTAAGCAGATAGATGTAGAGTGAGTAAACCAGTGTAGCTTTTACTGTATTTGTCAGTCTTTGAAGCTGGGAGGAGTTTGGCTGGGTTGCAAGACATGGAGGCTCCTTTGTCTTTTGTAGAGGCTCTTTCTTTCAGCATAGTGGAGGATGCTTCCCCAAAATGATGAAAACCCTGAGGTGGGAGTGGAGAGGCCTGGTTTCCCTGTTATCTTGCGGCTTCTCTTGCCACTTTGTGGGGTTGAGCTGTCTTGCTCCACATTCACTTTCATCTTTCACATCCTCCCTCCCATTTTCTTAATCCCCTTTTCACATGTCAAGCCAGAAGCTGCAGTCTCTAATTTGCAAAGGCGACAGGCAAGAACTTCCTAGCTTTGTTTGGGTGGTTCACCCTTCCTCTGAGTCTTTCAGCAGGATCAGAGCTGCCGAGGTGTGTGGGGCTGCCTCTGAGGGAGGTCTCTAGTACCCTTTCAAAGCGTTCTCTAGTCTGTGGACTTCAGAGATACAGCCCCAAAGATGCCTGCCTTATATCCTATGATTGCTTCAGTTACCTGTTTCTCTGATTCTGGGAAAGTGGGCAGTTCTAATAGCAGCATAGGAGGATGTATGCTTGGATATTATGATGGGAGGATATGTAGAAATCTTTGGAGTTTATGATCTATTATTTGGGATAGAAGGGGAATGAATCTTTGTATTAGGATGCTACTTGAAAGAAAAAAATGAAGTAGTCAAAACAGCCATGGGACATTTTAGAAAGTATGAATTTTCTTTATATTAAGCCTTGGGTTGTGTCCTGGGGCTTGCGTCTCTGTATGTTAGTTACAGGCCTAATGTTTCTGGGGGAAAGGTGCTTTTCACTGTAACACCCTGTAAAGTTAAAACTTCATTTTCTTCATTCTAGATCTGACTTTTTCCTCAGGGTCTGACTTTCTCAACGAAGCCCCTATTTTCTTCACAGAAGAGAAAATAGATGATAGTAGATTAAAAAAATTGCAATATGATTTCATGTAAGAGATGATGGACAAGGTGTCAGATTAGCAGATATATTGATGTCTCTACAGGGGATCCACATTTCACATTGAAATCTTAGCTGGATATATGACTTAATTTTAGAAAACGTGCTCAGAAACAGAGATTAAACTGATGATGATATTTAACTAGTAGTTGGTTGGCTAAGAGAGCAAATAAGAAGTGGTAGTAATTTTGGTCCTTGGAGTTTTATGATTTTGAGTGCCTAAAAAAGGAGTGGCAATAAAATTCATAGCTGCAGAACAGAATTTGGCTTAATAGGCAGAGAGGTTAAGCAAAACAGGAAGGCTTTCAAAATCCCCCCTGCACACTGGCAGCAAACCACGGGGGGGGAGGGGCGGTATAGATTTGACAGTGCAAGAAGAAAAGAATCAAGTCTGGTGCTGGTGTATGGCACCTGTAACCCTACCTACTCAAGAAGCAGGGATTATGGAGATTTTAGTTTCAGGTCAGCCTAGGCAAAAAGTTGTTTGTGAAACTACATCACAGCCAAGAAAACACCTGAGTGTGATGGTATGAATCTGTAACCCGAGCTGTTGCAGAAAGTGGAAGTAGGAAGATCGTAGTCCAGGTTGGCTGGGGGTAAAAAATGACATTTTATCTCAGAAACAGCTAGAGCTTAAAGGGCTGGAGTTGTGGCTCAAATGTAGAACACTGACCCAGCCAGCACAAAGCCCTGAGTTCAACCCTCAATACTGCGAGAGAGAGAGAGAGAGAGAGAGAGAGAGAGAGAGAGAGAGAGAGAGAATCAAAATGACTTACTACCTGTTAATAAAATTGACCTAATTATTAAAGCCCTCTTACAGAGAAAATTTCCAGTCCAGATAGCATCTCTGGTGAATTCTTCCATAGGTTTGAGGAAGAAACATTATCAGTTGTGGTAGGGAAGCTGTTTTTCTCCCAAGGGCCATTTGGATATTTATAATATTTGCAGACTGTACAAAACTATCAATACACTCAGAGAAGCCATTGGCAGCTGATGAAAAGCATATAAAATACCTGACCTACCATGTACCAACTGAATTTTTTATGCCAGTCCTGGAGCTTGAGCCCAGGGCCTGAGCACTGTCCCTGAGTTTCTTTTGCTCAAGGATTAGCACTTTATCAGTTCAGCCACAGCACCACTTCTTTTTTTTTTTTTTCTTCTGCCAGTCTTGGGGCTTGAACTCAGGGCCTCAGCACTGTCCCTGGCTTCTTTTTGCTCAAGGCTAGCACTCTACCACTTGAGCCACAGCGCCACTTCTGACCTTTTCTATGTATGTGAGGCTGAGGAGTTGAACCCAGGGTTTCATGCATGCTAGGCAAGCACTCTACCACTAAACCATATTCCCAGACCTCCAATTGATTTTTTATGTGTGTGTGCTAGGCTTGAACTCTGGGCCTGGCTGCTATCCCTGAGCTGCATTTGCTTATGTCTAGCACTCTACCACTCGAACCACAGTTCTACTTCCAGATTTTTGGTAGTTTTTTGGAGGTAAGAGTCGCATGGATTTTTCTGCCTGGGCTGGATTAGAATTGCAATCCTCAGATAAGATTCTCAGATCCTCACAGGCATGAGCCACTAGTACCTAGCTGTGCCAACTGATTTTATGGGCCTTATGTGGCCTGTCGGTTGGATTTTGCCCACTTCTGATAGAAATTTAGCACAAAAAGAGGAATACGTTTATGTTCGTTTGGTGAGCATAGCTTAGCATAGCTATAGCATAGCTTCAATTACAAAACCCAATGACTATTATAAAAAACAAAATTACTTTCTTGATTAATATCTTCCATATTTTTTTAAATTCTTTAAAAATATGTGTGGGGGGCTGGGGATATGGCCTAGTGGCAAGAGTGCCTGCCTCATATACATGAGGCCCTGGGTTCGATTCCCCAGCACCACATATACAGAAAATGGCCAGAAGTGGCGCTGTGGTACAAGTGGCAGAGTGCTAGCCTTGAGCAAAAGGAAGCCAGGGACAGTGCTCAGGTCCAGAGTCCAAGCCCCAGGACTGGCCAAAAAAAAAAAAAAAAAAAAAAAAGAAAGAAAGAAAGAAAGAAAAATATGTGTGGGATTTTTTGACAATACTGGTGTTTGAACTCAAGACCTCATGCTTGTTAGGCAGGTGCACTACAACATGGGCCATTCCACCAACCCGTTTTTGCATTTGTTATTGTTTCTGAGATAGGATATCATTTAATGCTCCAGCTTACTTGGACTGTGATCTTATTTATGCTTCCCTGTACAGGTGGGATGACAAGCAAGCACTAGCACATCTGATTTCTTCTAGTGAGTTGCAGTCCAACTTTTGTATCTGGGTTCCTCCCAGTCTCAGCCTCCCACATAGCCTGGATGATAGGCTTGTGTCACTGTATCTGGGTATTGGTTGGGAAAGGGTTTTGAGAACTTTTTTTTGCTTGAGCTGGACTCAAACTGAAATACTTCTGATTTCAGGCTCCCATGTAGCTAGGATTACAGGCATGGGTCTCTGGTGTCCAGCTCTATTTTCATTTTTATTTTTATTTTTTGAGAAATCACCATACTGTTCTAATAGTGGCTGTACCAATAAGCATTATCTGTAAAAATGGGGAAAGGTTCCCATGCCTTTTCCAGTACTGTGAATGGAACTCAGGGTCTTGCACATACTGGATAGGTGCTCTATTATTGAAGTTCACTTTCAGCTCTTACTTCACTCTGCAGCCCAAGCTAGCCTTACATTTGTTATACCCCCGTTTCAGCCTTCTTAGTGCTGAGATTACAGATAGGTGCCACCACATCTGGCTTTCAATATTTGTTTGTTTGTTTGTTTTTGCAGTACTGAGGATTAACTTCAAATGCTTTTTCTGGATGCTGAGAAGATGATATTAACCCCTCCCCCATTGTTCTCTTAGTGTGGTACAATATGTATTCATGTAAGTGTGCTGAACTCTCCTTGTATGCCAGAGACAATTCCCATTTGATTATTGTGTATGTTTTGTTGAATTTGATTTGTTAGTATTTTTGAGGATTATTTTATGCATGCTTAACCCAAATGTGGAGTTGTGGAGTGATTTTTGTTTCTTGTAACATCCTTATCTTGATATCAGGGCAAAGCTGACTTATAAAATGACTTACAAATGTTCCCATCTATTAAGTATTTTTAAAAAGAGTTTCAGAGGGGCTGCTGTTTTTTATTTAAATAATTAATTTTGGTATGAAGTCCCCATGTCCTGGGCTTTTGTTTTCAGGGAGTGAGAACTGAATTTAGGGCCCCATGCTTGTGAAGCAGTTAAGACATACCCTCAGCCCCTTTGTATGTCATTTTCAAGTTAAGATTTTGCTTTATGTCTGGGCCAGCTTGGGCTGCAATGTCCATACTTGTACTTCCCCAATGTCTCTGGGGATAACAGGTGCTTGCCACTGTGCCTGGTCATTATGCTACTCTTGTGGCTGGGCCAGCAGGTGTGCCACTGAGCCTAGCTATTAGTTGAGATGAAGTCTTGTAAACTTCTTTTTGCCTATGCTGGCCCCAAATGGATATTTTCCAATCTGTACATTCGAAGATAGACTTGAGCTTCTGCACCTGGCTTGTTGGGGCACTTTCGATTGGCAAATCAATCTTTTGATATTGATTTTCTATTCATTCATGGCTTAATTTTGATGGATTTTATACTTCTTACACATTAGCTATTTTTCTAGGTTATTAAATTGTTGATATATAATTATTTCCCTTTGAATTTCTGTGAAATCGTTCATAATATCAACTTAATTTCTCATTTAATTCATGTAGGTAATTCCTCTTATTCATAAAGTAATCGTAAATATTCGATGTTTCAGTAATCAAACGTAACTGAAAACTTATGAGGACTGTTTATTCTCTTAATTGTTATTTCCACCTTGAGCTTCAAGAAACATATTTTTCTTTTACTTTTTTGTTTTTAATTTGTTACTGTCATTGTAAAGTTGATGTACATTGTAAAGTTGAGTTACAGTTACATACATGAGGTAAAGAGTACATTTTGGGGAGGCAATGTCACCTCTTCTCTCACTCTCTTCCAGTTGTTTCCCTCTCATTCCCATTCTTTTACTTTTTGTGGTCATAAAGATGAAGCCTAGGGCCATGTTAGGCAAGCACTATCTCCTTCCCTCCCTCCCTCCCTCCCTCCCTCCTTCCCTCCCTCCCTCCCTCCCTCCCTCCCTCCCTCCATCCCTCCCTCCCTCCCTCCCTCCCTCCCTCCCTCCCTCCCTTTCTTTCCTTCCTTTCTTCTTTCCTTCCCCTTTTCTCCCCTCCTCTTCCTTCTTTTCTCTCTCCTCCTCTTCCTTTGTCCACAATTTCTTTTCTGTTTAGAGAATCTCCCTTTTTATTCTTTTGGGGTAAGTCGGTTGGTGACATTGTCTATCTTCCTTCATCTGAGTACATTTCCATCTCCACTTGTATCCTGAAAGTTATTTTTTGCTAGATCTGGAAATAGATGTTAACATCCTTAAGACCAGATGATAATTTCTCTTTCAAGATACTTATTATGCTCACTATTACTTATTTCATGACTATTCTACTGGAAGACCAGGCTGCATCTCTGGTGGATGAAATCATAATCCGTCTCTGGCTTTTCAGGCTCAGATATCCATACTTTTAATGCTTTCCCGGGTGATTGCAATGTGCAAGCAAGACAGAACCAGTGCCCTTCAGAGATTCTGTCTCATTTACAACTGGAGACCTAATACCTAGCTTGGCACCTTGCTCTAAGTCAGTATTTGTTGAAAAAAATTGATTTAAGTGTAATTGACTTAGAATGACAAGCCTTTATAACTCCAGTTATTTACTAACTCATCAAAGTGATTTAATTCCATAGTCTAATTCTATGAACTTTTGTTGAGACCTATTATATACTGGTGTTGAACATACTAAATTCAATAAGACATCATCTGTGCTATTTGCCATGCTATATGACTTAGTGACAGAGAGGGCCCATGAACAAATAACTAGAATACAATGTTAATTTGCCTGGTGGTGAGTCAGAAGACATGCAAGCATACTGTCTTAGAACATCTTTGGTCAAGAGTCAGAGGAGCTCTGAGCGGATCCAATGATTAATTTCTCCTAAATAGGAGAGATTGAGATTGACTGCATCCAAGCATTTCTGGTACAGAGACCATGCACTGGGAATCTGTTGATGCTTTTGTGCTGATGTTGTAAGCCAATAAAATAGCCCATGATGTCATTGGAAGGCGATTATTGTCATGTGACAGAGGGAGAAACCAAGGCTCAAAGAGATTGGATGATTCTCATTTCAACGTTACCTAGTTAGTGAGTTAATAATGTGAGGGTGGAACTTGAACCTCAGTCTCTTTGGACTTTAGTCCAATGTGGTTTTGAAAGTACAGCCCATTGGTCCCTCTGAATTCATGGATTTGAGAGCTGGTAGATGAGAAGGCTGGAGACGAGCTTACTGAGACCTTTACACAGGAGGCAGAACTTCGTTCTCACCTCTTCCCACCCCTCTGTGCTTCCCTGGTTCATGGCTGCTGACCCAAACTTTTATGGATTGTATTTAGCAAGTTCCTTAGTGCGGAGTTCCTCTCTGTTCCCTCCATAAGACTTGAACACCTTTAACACTGGCTAGACTTTCTCTGTAGGCAGTGGCTAAGCCATGAAAAGATTTTGAGCAGTGGGAGTGACTGTGCTGTTGACTGGTCTTCTTTGCCACTTCAGCACTCACTGTTTGGCACTTAAAACCAAGCTGACAAGTTAGTTTTACACTCCTATCAGCAAGTCAGAACCTGGTAGTTTGTGGTCAAACTGTTTATGTACTTTCTTTTAACAGTTTTTCTTTCGGCTGCTTTTCGGCTTTATTTAAGGGCATTCCAGTCATTTCCATCTGTCCTCTATTAGTGGCCAACCTTAAAGGAGCTCTGATGTGTTTCCCCCACCCCATCCTGCCTTAATGAGAAAACTGAGTTCTCTAACACTGAAATAAGATCCAGCCAAACAAGCAAAGACACAATCACTTCGGACATGGAACACTGAAAGGGTGATCAATCTTCTTCCTGAACATTCTTGTCAACTGCTTACTTCACCTCACACTTTCTTCATTTTTCAAAA
The DNA here is from genome assembly GCF_023159225.1 of Perognathus longimembris pacificus. NCBI lineage: Eukaryota > Metazoa > Chordata > Mammalia > Rodentia > Heteromyidae > Perognathus > Perognathus longimembris. The sequence goes on from NC_063188.1 coordinate 56,831,667, forward strand.
AAAAACAAACAACCTGGCATGCAGCTTTTTTTCCCCTCCTCTTTTCTACATGTTGCCTAATCTGCCCCCACCCCCAGCTTGTCTTCTATTTTGCTATTTGGGGAAGAGAATGCTAAAAAGGAGATGAGGATGTCAATGAGTCAGTTAAATGGTGTTGTCTCCTAGATTCCAAATGTAATGGTGAGAAGGAGACCATCTTAGTGATCATTCCCATTTTACGAACTTTAGAAGTCAAAAAGGAGCTAAAGCTAGTAGAAAAAAAAATGGGGTGAAGATCCAGGCTTTGGATGGCCTGGGCAATGCTGTGCCCTGCATGACATGATTTGAAGCATATGGATATTGAGTCTCAGAAAAGTTAGAGGAATTGGTGAAACTTATAGTGTTGGTAAAATTATGAAAGCCAGGGTGTGGAGATTCTTAAATATGGTGGGAATTCTTAGAATAGTGTTTTCTTTTATTTGCTTTGGTTTCGACTTAAACTTTTCATTTCTGAAGTAATTTTAGACCCATAAGGAGTTGTAAAACGTGTACAAAGAGTTCCTGTATACCCTTCATCCAACTTCCCTCAATGACAACATTTTACATAACTATGGTACATTTTCAAAACCAGGAAATTGATGTTAGTCCAGTTCAATAAAGTAAATGTTATGGTCTGAGTTATGTTTCCACCAAATTTATATGTTAAAGTCTTAACCTGTAATATAACTATATTTGGAGATAGGACCCTTAGAAAAGTAATTAAGGTTAAATGAAGTCATAATGGTAAAGCCCTAATCCAACTGAACTTCTGTCCTTATAAGAAAAATAAGAGATATCAGAGCACTCTTTCTAAGTATAAAGGAAATGCCATGAGAAGAAACAGGGAGAAAATGGCTTTCTATAATCTAGAAATATAGGTCTAATCACAATCTATGGCACCTTGATATGGAAACTTTATTTCCCAGAACTGTGAGAAAATATCTATATTTATAACCATACAATCTATGACATTTTATTCTGGCATTCTAAACACACTAGTTCATCCTTATTCTACTTTACCTAGCCCTATTTGCAGGAATTTATTTTTAAAAATTTGTGCTAGGTTCATTTTCTGTAGTTACTACAAACAGAACACCAGAGACATGGTGACTTAAACAACAGAAATATCTATTTCACAATTCTGGAAGCTAGAAACCCCAAGTCAAGGGACCAACAGAGTTTATTTCATTCTGAAGCCTCTCTCCTTGTCTTGCACATAGCCGTGCTGGCTCTTTACAATATTATTATTCTGTGCATATATACATGTCTGTGGTCTCAATGTGTCCTAATCTCTTCCTTTATTTTTAAAGGAAAGCAATCCAGATTGGATTAAGGCCCATCTTCCTGGTTTCATTTTAATCTAAATGTCTCATAAAGGCTGTATCTCTACGGTTTTATTCAAAGCTACTAGGGATTAGGGTTACAACATAAATTTTGAGTCCCACAATTGATATTTTATTACAGCAGAGATTTGTTAGCCAACAGCAAAATTACATGAATTGTCCCATCTTCAGGAAGAAATTATATATTGTGCTACCATATTATAATTTTACTCTTTTCTATCCCTAATCTCTGGCACCACTTATTTATTTTCCCCCCACTGCAAACCTGTCATTTGAGAAGGTTATGCAAATGCAATCATGTGATATGTGGCATTATGAGACTTGAGACTGACATGTTTCCCTCACTCAGCATAATGCCCAAGCCACTTATGTCTTGTTAGTTACTTTTCTCAGTGTTGTAACAAAACACCTGACATAAACAACTGAAGGAGGAAAGATATATTTTGGTTCACTGTCTTAGAGTTTAGTCTGTTGTTTGGGCCCATGCACTTGGGTAGATCATCATGCTGGTAGTAAAGCACAGTGGATGAGTTTCTTCACATCATGGTAGACAGGAAGCAGAGAAAGGGAAACAGGAAGCTATTTCCAAGGATCTGCCTCCAGTGATATCCTTCCTCCTGCTGGGCCTCACTTCCTAAAGTTTTTAGAATCTTTTAAAATAGTATCAGCAGTTGGAATCTAGTCTTTAACGTATGAATCTGTGGAAAATGTATCATATTCAAATCATAACATATGTATAGTTGACATGAATATACCACAGTTTCTCTGTAACATTAACCAGTTTAGGGCTATTACAGATAAAGCTGTTATAAAACATTATGAACAGATTTTTGTTAGGAACCTAGTCTACATATCTTTAGAATAAATATCCAGAAGCAGGATTGCTGGATCAAATGGTAGTTATATGGTTAGCTTTATACAAATGGACACTCTTCTCCACAGTGGTTACAGCATTTTACTCCATATGATATACAAAGTTCTAGTTTCTCCTTATTTTCCTAACATTTGGTTATGTCACTGTTTTAGCCACGCTGATAGTTATGAAGTAATATTGTACTGTGGTTTTAATTTGCATTTCTCCAGTGGCTAGTGATATTTTCCATGTGTCTCTTCATGTTGTTGGCTCATTTTTAATTGAATTACTTGTGAATTTTCTTTTTCAAAAGTATTGATTTTTGAAAGTTGTATATTTTGACTGCAAGTCCTTTGTAAGATATGTAGCTTGCCAATATTGTTCTTAGTCTGTGTGACCTGTCATTTCATCTTCTTTATAGGAGTAAAATGTTAAAAAAAATTTGATGAAGTAGCATTATCAGTATTTTTATGAATTATGATTGTTTTCTGGTGGTATTTGGGTTTGAAGTCAGGGCTTTGTGCATGCTAGGCAAATGCTCTACTGTTTGATATCTACCTCCAGCCTTTTTAACTCTGCCTTACTTTGGACACAAGGTCTCTCTCTCTCTCTCTCTTTTTTTTTTTGCATGGGCCAGCCTGGCTCATGATCCTCTTATTTACGCTTCTCATCATAGCTTGTGTGACAGGTCCACATAACAATGCCAGTTACTGGTTGAAATGGAGGGGTCTTACATAGTTCAGGGACTTTGGAGTTGTTTCTAAAACCTCTTAAGTAAGCCTTAAATTCTGAATATTTTCTTATGTTGTTTTTCACAATTTGTAGTTTCACCTTTCACATTTAAATGTGTGGTCAAATTTGAGTTGATTTTTGTGTATACATTAAAGTTTAAATTGATGTTTATTATATATGTATTCACTAAAATGTCTTTGTTTTGTGATAAGTTGTGTCAACTTCATGAGTATAACTCATTGCGGTGACAGAAAGGCCCTGTGTTTAGTTTAATGTCCTGCTGTGACACTCTTTTGTTTTTTTTTTATTTTTTTGGGCTTTTACTATTTTTAAAATTATCTTTAAGTAGTTGTACAAAGGAGGTGCCATGTAACAAAGCAGTTTATGAATACAATACATCCTGATCAGTGTCACCCCTTGAACATTCTCACCTCCTTTCACCCCACTATTTCCCTTACTTTTCTTAATTTTGTGGTATATACAATGAACTCTTGATTGCAGTCTCCCCTCATCTCCCACTTCATTCATCTACCCCTCTGGGACCCATCCTCACTTCTTTCCTTTATTTATTTATTTGTACCAATACTGGGGCTTGAACTCAGAGCCTGGGAATTGTCCTTTAGCTTTTTTGCTCAGTACTAGTGATCTACCCCTTGAACTTTAATCCCCATCCTAGCCTTTTGCCTATTTTTAATTAAATTTTATTGACAAGGTGTTGTACAAAGTGGGTACAGTTACATAATAACACAGTGAATACATTTCTTGTGATATCTTACACCCTCATTTTTCTTTCCCTTCCCTGGATCAGGTAGGCATATTTACAATATCCAGTGTACCAAAATCATATACAGTAACCACATAGGGTACACCACTGGGAATTCACCTAGAACTTTAAAGATAACGTATGACACTCTTTGAAATTCCTTTCTTAAATTTAAGTTTTAAATTAGCATACATGTATAATGATAATTTATCTTTGAACAGGCATTGGAAGTCCATGAGGCAATGCATCATGGGCATGAACAGAGCAGATACACATCATATGTGTCTAATGTTCCTTGCTGCCATATGGACATGTAGTATTTCACAGTCCCTTGGGAGCACAGAACTGCAGTAAACTTACAATTTGTGGGAATTCAGCAAGACTTAAACTGAGTTATAGCCAGATTCATGCTATAGAATTTGTGGGGCTGGGCCACAGAAAAAAAGTGCTCATAAAGTTACTATGTATCTAATGTCCAGGAAGGGCACTGACAAACTACACTTTCTTTTTATAATAGAACTAAGCTTTGATTGCAAAAAAGTAGATGATGGTATTCAAAGAAACACAAGTGACCAATGAAACTTCTCACATTTTGCCTTACTCATGCTTCTTTCCTGCATTAGCCATCCACTATCATTGAACATAGTAGAGAGAAAGATAGGGTAACCCACAGCTCCTTTTCCTTTTGGTCTTTTCCTTACTCATCAGCAAACTAAAGGTTGAGACTATTGTAGAATTTCTGCAAATGAAACAATATTGAGTTAGTTTTGTACTGCATTTCTATTATTCTGCTGGCAAAATGTAGTACATATACATGTAAAACTATGAAATACTAATTGTGTAATTTTGGTGATTTTGCACGTGAGCTCAGTCCTTCTATATTAGCATTTAACCTAACATTGAACAATGTAAAGAACTGTAAAATCTATGCTAATAATTTTAAGTTTAATTATTTTCCCTTTAGAAATATATCAAATAGCAAATAGAAAATGTGGCAAGTCAAAGGGAAAGGAGAAAAAAGAGAGAGAATACACCAAAGAATGAAAATGCTTTTTTATTTGAGTAACTTTATAAGCACTTTTTGTGGCTTTAAAATGAGAAATCTTATATTTCATTTTGCAATGGGCCCTACAAATTCTATAGCTTGAACCTGGCTATATATTGGATATATATCATAATAAAATTTTGGCATAAAATCCAACCTATTTGAATCTTATATCATTTAAAGGCCTTTATCATGTACAACTGGCTAGTATTTGAGAATACGGATAGTTCATGTTCGTTTGTGGGTGTGAACTTTTGGAAGATGAGTTGATTGGCTTGTATATTTCTATTTCTTCATGATAATTTGAGCATAGTGGGAACCTATTAGCTGTTGTCTGGGTAAAGAATAAATGAGTGAGTAAATGAATGAGTTGCATTTCCCCTCATATACCCTTCAGAATCAACCATTTGTTCCTGTTCCATCATAGAAAAGTTTTGGTCTATGATCAAAGGAGACAATGATATTGCCCTCTGACATCAATCAGACTCTTGGGACTCACCTCTCTTGCCTACTGAAATTTCCCCCTCATTTTGGATGTTCCATCTTTTTAAAGCCTGAAATCCATATCTTACATCCCCAAGAGAGATGGGTCTGTCCTGCCTTACCAGGCTCAGTGGTATGTGCCTAGCTCAAAGGTCCATAAATGGATTGAGTAATGGATAAAACATCTCATGTGGGTTGAAGGCTCAGCCCCACAAGAGGCCTTTAAAACTTCCCATCTATATTAGAGCCCTTTGTTTCCCACACCCACTGGAGGGGTGGAGAGAAGCATGGAGTGAGAAGGATGATTTTGTGAAATCCAGCAACTTGGGGCAGAAAGCCATGAACACTTACAGGAGAGGAGTGAGGACCTGGGCTACCTGTCTCCTTGCCACTGGCCAACACATATTGGTGGCATTATAAACCACACCAGCCCCACACCCTTCAGAGCCCACTGTCCAACCCCACTTTCCATTTTCACAAGCTTTACTCATCACTTCTTAATGAATCAGGCAGAATTTTTCCAGCTGGGCTCAGTATTGGTTTCCCCAAATGACCCTTAAAAAGTTCCGATTTGAATCCATGGATCTGTCTGAGCAGGAGGCGGGCCTCATACATCATTGAACAACTCATCTTCTCAGAAGGTCGAGGCCTTGGCATGGTTGGGTGTTGATGTCTTTATGGATGGAAAATGTTGGTTTTTACATTCTATCGGTACCCCTCACAGAGGTGATACTGGGATTTAGGGATCTAATCATTTGGAAAATGCTTGCTTGGAGCCAGCACTAGTGTCATTTATAGTTTGGAAAGCAAAGATGATGACTCATACTACAGACATGGCTGCTCCTCCACAATCTTATTTGACAGGCTGTGGGAGTGACCAAGCTGGCAATGTCAACCGGGCAGGAGGATGGGCAAGGCAGCTCAGGAAAGAGACACAAGAAGAACCAGAAGCCATAGTGGAAATAGTACTGAACTGGGAGTCAGACCAGGGCTCTGGTTCTGGCTCTTCTATACCCTAATTTGCTTACTGTATGGCCTTAAACAAATTTCTTTCTCTCTTTGAGTCTTATTTCCTTCATGTAAATAAGCAATGATCCTGGAAAACCCCTAAGGGCCTGATCTGTGTCATTGGATTGGATAAGCTTCTATTTTTAGTTGGGTTAAAAGCATAAGGCCTGGTTCTAGACTACTTGTTTTAATGTCCATGACATATACTTTTCTACCTGTGTGGTCAGAAGCAAATTTCTTACCCTTTCTGTATTTCAGGGTTCTTATCTATAAAATGATGATAATAATAGTACTTTATTTCTTTAAAAAGACTGATTTAATTATTCCACATAATAGTCACATGTCATAAAATCATTTATATCACAATAAACACAGTTATAAATTTTTAATTTGCGATCAAAATACACATTTTTAAAAGAAACCAACTACTTAAATGTGATTGAACTCTACAATTACTGAAAAATTTACAATAATCCTACCCTATTCCCACTTATTGGTGTTACTTATGAAATATGTTTTTCTGAGTCACATTTTTGTCTTTGTTGGGTGGGAATGAGGTGCTGAGGACTGAGCTCAAGGTCTTGTAATTGCTATGCAAGAGAACTGATCTAAAGCCCCAACCCCCTAAGCTATTTTTGTTTTGCTTTGCTTTTCATTTTTCAGATGCCTATCCTCTCCTTTCCTATTTCTTCATGGTAATCTGTATTAATATTCTGATATAATATTCATGTATTTCTCCATGCATATATAAAGATATGGTCACACAACCCACATAAACATAGAATTTTTGTTTGGGAAAATAATAAAATTATATTCACACATTTTACTTCCTAAAAATACCTCCTTTAAATCTCTTTCAATAAATACATGTTAGTTCATTTCTTTAAAATGATAAAAAAATATTCCTATATTGGGGCTGGGGATATGGCCGAGTGGCGAGAGAGCTTGCCTCGTATACATGAGGCCCTGGGTTTGATTCCCCAGCACCACATATACAGAAAACGGCCAGAAGTGGCGCTGTGGCTCAAGTGGCAGAGTGCTAGCCTTGAGCAAAAAGGAAGCCAGGGACAGTGCTCAGGCCCTGAGTCCAAGGCCCAGGACTGGCCAAAAAAAAAAAAAAAAAAAAAGATTCCTGTATTAACCAGATTTCTTTTTATTTTTGTTTGTATGTAATTGCTTTTTAATTGTATGTATTTGCTTTTTTATGAGTGATATTTTGCTATCACACTTCTTTGTTCTTATTTTAGTTTACAGAAGCAATATTTTTCCATGGAACAAATTTTCTAAGCAGTACTTGCTTTGTAAGATTGTTACAAGGACATTTACATTTACATGAAGCACTTAGAATAGTGTTTCATGTAATGCTAGCTACCATTACTATTTTAGGGAACCTTCGTTGGGCTATTCCAATGATAACAAGCTGGAGTCTTTGGGATTTCAGGCTTTAGCCTTTGCTGCCTCTCTGCAAAAACAGATACCCTAGTGGTTGCCTTCCTAGGCCTCTCTTCCCTTTGAGGAAAGCCATCTTCTAGCCAGCTACTGAGCAGCATCATGGGCCTACTTTAACCTGGGCTCTCAATGTGAATCTCTTTAGATAGCTCACGTAGCTGTAGTCTTGCCTCCTCAACATGGAAGATCATGCCCGTCTTCCCAAATGCTTTTCTTTATCTTCTGAATAGCACCTCCCTTTTCCTGGCCAAGAAGGCTCATGGTGGGCAGTGGGAAGAACTGCATGTGGTGAAGATGTGACAACCAGGGCAGAAAGGATGGTGAGACCACTCTGGTTGTTGTGTTGTATCTGGATTTGTTTCCAGAAAAGGCTTGTGTGCCTCTGGAATATCCATATGGTCAATCCATGTCATCGACTCTATATTGCTAGTGGTATGGCTAGTGAATTCAAACAAATGAATAAATGAAGTTCAGTGAATTAAGTGGTGGCCTTTGGAAAGTAACTTTTGAGCTTGGTTGAGGTAAGAGCAGTGCATTTTTTTTTTTTTTTTGGCCAGTCCTGGGCCTTGGATTCAGGGCCTGAGCACTGTCCCTGGCTTCTTCCCGCTCAAGGCTAGCACTCTGCCACTTGAGCCACAGCGCCGCTTCTGGCTGTTTTCTGTATATGTGGTGCTGGGGAATCGAACCTAGGGCCTCGTGTATCCGAGGCAGGCACTCTTGCCACTAGGCTATATCCCCAGCCCAGTGCATTGTTTTTGTAGTCAGAAGATTATGTAATGTTTTGAGGAAACTGAGGCCCAGAAAAGGGAAAGACTTTCCTTAGGCCCTAGAGTAAGGGCCAGAAGATGGTAACTGGATGCATAGGTATGGCTTTTCCTCTTTATAAGTTGGCCTGTGGGCCATTTGGGGAGGCACAGTTCCTGAACCCAAAGGAGCAACTCTAAGCATATTGAAATGAGGGTATGTTGGTAGGGCTGTATTAGGAGAGCAAGGCCTTTATCCTTCCTTTCAAAATCCCGTGTAGGTACTTTTCTTCTTCATCTTCAAACAAGACTAGCTGTGTTGATCCTCAGTGTGGTCCAGGAGAGCTAGAGTTTCAGAGCTCCATGTCCCCAACTGGACTGCCTGCCATTACTGGGTGGGACCAGGACACAGCCTTGCAGCTGGATTTCCTATGTGTCTCCAGGGCCTGGGAGGAGCTTGTCGCTGTGGAGTTGTACACAAGGCTCACAGCATCTGCTTTGAGGTACATGGTCACACCATCCAAAGACAACGGGGAGATATGAATAGAATTGGTAGAAGCATGAATCAGGGGTCACTGTCTGGTTTATTCGGCAGCCAATTCCATGGGAGCGGCATAGCAATGAGAACAAAGCACAGTGTGATCCCCTGGCCAACAAAATAACCTAATAAATAGAGGTTGCACACCCCAGAGAGCACAGTGGAGTTTCTGGCAGGATGGTGCAGCTGTCATTCTGAACAAACAAGATCTTAATTTATGTCTAAGCACAGCAAGATTAGAAACCTGCTTCACATTCCTCCTAGAGAGTGTTTCCGAAAATCAGCCAAGTGAATTTCCTGCATTTGGAGACAGAGCAGAGAAGCCACGCACATGGCTTTCCAAACATAGTTCCCGGGCCACTGTGCTGGCAATAGCAGGCATAAGCCTCAAGGTAGCAGTAGTTGGTGCCAACTTGCTGTGCCAAGCCAAGAGCAGGGACAGTCTCTCATCTGGATCAACATGAAGACCTAGTTGGCCTAGTTGGAGCTTTTCTTATGTGAGTGCCAATGGCTGACTGACCCTGCAGGCCAGCTTTTCCAGAGGATCTGGAACCAACTCTCTATTTTTTGACTATATTCCCTTTCTATCTAGATCATTTCGGATATGTAAAACTACCACTTGTACATTCAACTCTTTCTTAAACTCTTGCCATTTCCATGGCCCCTAGGAGGTTTCATTCAAAGGAAGGATAGAAGAGGGCTCTGGAAGATTTTTTAAAGGTGTAATTTTATTGTTATATTTCTTTTGCGGTGTTGCTACAAAGTGGTTACATTTCATAAGTCAGGGAATGAGTACATTTCAGTTTTGGACCATGCCATCCTTTCCTTCATTTCCCCCCAGTTTCCCACTTGTCCCTGCCTACAAGTTGCGTAGTTCATTTTATACATAGTATCTACTGAGAGCCATGACTGTATTTGTTCATCCATCCTCAGTGAGAGTTTTGAAGTTGGAACGTCTCTAAAAGAATTGCTAAAAAATGTCTCTTGAGGTATTCAATCTCCAAGTTTCAACTAGCATTTATATGACAATGATGTGCAATTCGACATGCTCATCTTTATCGCCAAGCTACAAGTTCATGTAGGAAGCTGCATGTCACTCAGATGTACCCACGGACATCATAAATCCAACAACTCCCAATGCCAAACTCATTATACCACTTTGATCCTACCTTAGAGTTTTCAGTTTGACTTGGTGACACTATTATCTGGGAACTATAACATCATACTTGATCCACCCCCTTCCTTTCCCAATAAGGTCCAAATTCAGCAAAGAGTTTTATTGATTCTTCTCTTTGAAATACATTTCAGATTCATTCATGTCATGCTATTTCCACTGCCTTCACTAAATCTTTCAGTACTTCAAAGCCAAACTATGATGTTTCTCTCCTACCTGATGGCCCTGCTTCTTATATGAACCCCTCTGCTCAGCCTCACACTGTCAAAATGACCCTAAAATGTAAATCTGATTATACAATTTTTGGAATTTAAACCCTTCAGTAGCTTTTTTTCTGGGGGGGGGGGCGGTATGGGGGAACCACTGGTCCTCTGGCTTCAAGTCAGGGCTTGGGCACTATCTCTTAACTTTTGTTTTGCTCAAGGATAGCAATCTACCACCAGAGCTACAGCTCCATTTCTTCATGGACTTTCCTGCCTAGGCTGGCTTTGAACCATGATCCTCAGATCTCAGCCTCCTGAGTAGCTAGGGTTACAGGCATGATTGACAAATGCCAGGTTCCACTGCTGTGTGTGTGTGTGTGTGTGTGTGTGTGTGTGTGTGTGTGTGTGCCAGAACTGGGATTTGAGCATAGGGCTTCCCATTCTCACTTGGCTTTTTTTTTTTCTTGAGGTTAGCCCTCTATCACTTGAGCCATACTTCTACATCTGGCTTTTGCTGGTTAATTGGAGATAGGTGTTTCAAGGACTTTTCTGCTTGGGCTAGTTAATGTCCTTGAGCCTCAGACCTTAGTCCCCTAAGTAGCTGAGATTACAGGCGTGGGCCACCAGTGATACTAAAGATCATACTCCTTTCAGGACCTGCACTATCATTCACAATCTAGTTCCTGCGTATTTCATAATTCTTGTTTAGTTTTTGGTTTGTTGTTACCATTCCTCATCTTGGTTTTTATGCTCTACAAACACTGACCTGCTTGAAGTCTCCTGTGCTTTTATTTGTTCCATCTCTGCCTTTGTGGCTGGCTTCAGTCTCCTCTCCTCATTATTTTGTGTGGCTAACTTACTGCTTCATCCTGGGAATCTTTCCAGATCAAGGAGCTAGTACCTGTGTGCCATTACAGCATCTGTTTGTATTTTATAGTGTATCTATTCTTCATACTCAATTATAATTATTTGTTGCCATGGCTTTATAGATAGTGTAAATTAGTACACTGTTGGGCATACATTAGGTGCTCATTAAATGGTTTGTGAACAAACGAATGGTGTAAGTATAGATTTGGCTATTTTAAAATCCAATTCGTTTTCTTATATCAAGTGCTTTCCCACTTATTGATTCATTCTTTCTCTCCTATCAGGTATAGGAAGTTGAATTAATGTGTGCAGGATTCTCTTATGTGGTTCTCATAGTGACTCTTCTCAAATTTTATTTTAAGGGCAGCAAACTTGAGAACTTAACATTTTGCAAAGGCAAAAGCTACCCAAAGATGCTTCATAACTTGCATCTCTTCAGAGAGCTAATTAGCAAGGGCCTTAAATCCTAATTTCTACATATTTCATGCCAAGAATTTACTTTTCCTTGTGCTATTCTAATTCAGATTTTTAATGACTTTTGAAAGGTAGTCCAGTGGTAACGTAGAGAAATGCACTAATTTTGTGTCCTGACATTTCACTGAATTTATTTATTCTAACATTTGTTTGAGTCTTGGGTTTTTCTCTATTGAGATCATTCCCTTTGAGCCAGGTCCTCATTTTTGGGTAGCTAGGAAACTCTCAGGATCCTGGGAAGAAAAAGTTTGTTAGATTTTATGTCCAAAATAATCAGGCAAAAGTAGGGCTAGAGGTCTAGAGCACTAGCTTAGCAAGGGTAAAGCCATGGGTTCAAATCCCACTAATGTACCCCTCACAAATAGACCATGCTTTCCAATGAAACAATTTTATTTCCTCCTTTCTGATTTGGATGCCTTTTATTTGTTTTATTTGTCTGATTGCCCCAACCAGGGCTTCAATGCTACATTCAATTAGTATGGCAAAAATGTGTATTCTTGGCTCATGTCTGAGTCTAGAGGAAGAGCTTTCAGTTTTTCATCACGCAGTGTGACATCTATGAGTCTTTGATGGGTTGAAATACATTCCTTCTATACCCAAATTATCAAGAGTTTTAATCATAAAATGATGTTAAATTTTCTCAGGTACTTTTCCTACATTTATTGAGATGATTGTATGACTTTGGTCCCATGATTCTGTAATGAATTTATTCGTTTGAATGTTTCAAACCATCTTCACATCCCAGGGATAAATCCAACATGATCAAGTTATATGATCTTTTAATATGCTCTTGTATTTATTCACTATATGTATTCACTATATGTATTTGTGTGTTTTATGTGCTTTTAGTTGCTGATTTCTATTTTTATTTTATTACAATCTGATAAGATGCAAGAAATTATTTCTTTTTTTAAATATTTGTCAATGCATGTTTTAAGGCTTAAAATGTGATCTATTTTGGAGGATGTTCCATAGTATGCTGAGGAAAATGTATATTTTTGAGTGGTTGGATGGAATATTCTGTAGATATCTGTTAAGTACATTTCAACTATGCTTGCTTCAGTTTAACTCTGAAGCTTTGTTGCTTTTTGTCTAGATGATCTATTTGTTCATGGGAATGGATAAATTGACATATCCCACTATTACTGTGTCTGGACCTCATCTGTGCCTGTGTGTCCAGTTATGGTTTTGTGTGTATGTATGTGTGTGAGTGTGTCAGTCCTGGGGCTTGAACTCAGGGCTGGGGTGTTTTCCCTGAGCTTTTTTTTCTCAAGGCTAGTGCTCTATCACCTGAACTAAAGCTCCACTTCTGGCCTTTTTTGATATTTAATTGGAGATAAGAATATCATGAGTTTTCTTGCACAGGCTGGGTTCAAGCCATGATCCTCAGATCTCAGCCTCCTGAGTAGCTAGGATTACAGGCGTGAGCCAATGGTGCTTGGCTTCTTGCTGATTTTATAAAATTGAGTGCCAGGTGCCTGTGGCTCATGCCTGTAATCCTAGCTACTCTTTATTCAGGCTGAGATCTGAGGATAGAGGTTTATAGCAAGCTCGGATAGGACAAAGCTGGAAGTGATGCTGTGATGCAGTGGTAGAGCACTAACCTTGAGCACCAAGAGGAGCAGGACAGCACTTAGGCCCTGAGTTCAAGCCCCAGGACTGGCAAAAGAAAATTGAGTGCACTAATTCTTGGCACATATATAATTTTGATCATTATATCTTCTTATTACCATTACAAGCACACAGTGACCTTCTTTCTATCTTTTGGCTAATTTTGGCTTGAAGTTTATTTTGTCAGATGTGAATCTAGCTACTCCAGCTTGTTTTTGGATTCCAGTCACATGGTATATCATTTTCCATTCTTCCATTTTCAGCCTGTCTTTGACAATGAGGTTTGTTTACTGAGGGCAAAACAAATAGACCTTGATTTTTAATCCTACCAGCCAGTCTGAATGTTTCAAATGGACAGTTCAGAGTATTTCTTTTTTATTGTTGATTTTTTAAAATTCAATTTTCATTTAGTTAATTTAAATTTAATTTTGTCAAATTGATATACAGAGGGGTTATAGTTACATACCTAAGGTAGTGAGTACATTTCTTGTCATACTTGTTATCCTCTCCCTCACTTATCTCTCATCTTTCTGCCCCTCCAGTCCCCACCCCCACCAAGTTGTATGTTAATTTCCGACATATTGTCTTGTGAGTATCACTGTTGCATTGGTTTGCTCTTTATCCTTTGTCTCACCATTTTGGTGTTACTCTTCCCGTCCCTAATTCCGATAAACATATATACAATACCCAGGGTACCAAAATCAAATACAGTGATAATAGGGGATAAACCATAGGAAACAAATGAAAGAAAAAGATAATTTCACATAGTACATTAAAAATAACAAAAACGATGAAAAAACTCTTGTTTCCATATCTTGGAGTTCATTTCACTTAGCATCATCTTATTTGATCATATGTACATAGCTATTGAGCTATTGTGATCCTCTGCTAAGACTATCCTAGACATATACTAATTATTACCAATGAAGGAAACCATGGAGCCATGGCTCAGTTCACTTAATATGATTTTTTCCAAGCCTTTCCACTTCCTTACCAATGAGGCAATGCCATTCTTTTTTATGGAAGCATAGAGTTCCATTGTGTATATATTAAAAACTTTTTGATCCATTCATCTACTGAGAGGCATCTGGGTTGGGTCCGTATCTTAGCTATGGTAAATAATGCTGCAACAAACATGGTTATGCTGGTAGCTTGAGTATGACCTTGTTTATGATCCCTTGGATAAATGCACAGAAGTGGGGTTGGTAGGTCATAGGGGAGCTCTATGTTTTGTCTTTTGAGGACCCTCTACACTGTTTGCCAGAGTGGTTGAACCAGTTTACACTTCCACCAACAGTGTAGTAGCATTCCCTTAGGCCATATCTCTGCCAGCATCTGTTATTAGTTTTCTTGATAATGGCCATTCTAACTGGAGTGAGGTGGAATCTCAGAGTTGTTTTGATTTGCATTTTCTTTTATAGCCAGAGATGTTGAACACTTCTTCATGTGTCTCTTGGCCATTCTTATTTCCTCTTCAGAGAACGCTCTCTTTAAGTCTTTAGCCCACTTATTAATGGAGTGGTTGTTCCTTTGAGGATTTGTTTTGGGGGAATTTAATTTTTTGAGTTCCAGGTATATTTTAGATATGAGGCCCTTGTCTGTGGGCTTTCTATTTATCTTTCAAGCTATGTCCTTTGCCGTGCAGAAGCCCTGCAGTTTAATGCAATCCCATTTGTACAACCTTTCTTTGATTTGTTGTGTTTCTGGGTCTTTATTAAGAAAGTTCAGATCTGTGTCAAGGAGCCCTAGGGTTTCTACTATTCCTTCTTGTAATGTTTTCAGGCTATGAGCTTTTACCTCTAGGTCTTTGATCTATTTTGAATTGATTTTGGAGCAGGGTTCAGAATATTTGTTTATATGTAGATTACAGAGCTCTTGTCTTTTTTTTGTCTTGGGGTTTGTACTCAGGCTTCAGAATTACTGTGCTGGCACAATACCACTGAGCCATGCCCCCAGTCTTGTTTTTCACTGGCTATGTATTTTAGGCACTAGCAACATAGATTTTAGGTTTCCTCTGATTGCTCTCCAGCTTCCTTCCATGGAGATGGAGTGTCATTGACTTTTCTGTTTGGTCTGACTTGGAACCTCATTCCTCTCAGTCTTAGCCTACCATGTAGGTTGAGATGACAAGTGTGTGCCACTTTATTCAGCTATGAATTGACAAGGGGGTATTTCGTGAACTTTTCTGTCCAAGTTGGCATGGAAGCACAACCCTCCAATTCTCAGCCTCTCAACTAGCTGGATTACAGTGATGAGTCATTGACACCCTGGTTCTAATACTTATTTGAAGATGCCCTAGAATATTAGCATCTATAAATGGAGATGAATTCAGTTACTTCTTTCTGTTATGTTTCTTTAGTCCTTTTCTTGGTCTAACTGCCCCAATTAGAACCTCTAGCACAGAGTTGAGCAGATATGACAAGAGCATGCCACCTTGGTTTGCTCCCTGTATAGAAGGAAAGCACTAAACCTCACCATTCAGCTATGAAGTTTTCTTACATTTTCTTGATTGGTCTGAGGAAGTTCCTTCCCTTCTATTTGCATTTGGTTGAGTGTCTTTTCTTTAAGTAATGAAAAGGTACTGATTTTTTTTTTTAAAAAGAAACAACATGTAGCTAGCAAAGATCCTTTTCCATTCTGTAGATACTTCTAAGAAGTTCAAATGACCAATAAATACATAAAGAAATGCTCAAATATCTCTGGCTATAAGGAAATGCAAATAAAAACAACATTGAGATTCCATTTCACCCCAGTCAGAAAGGCCAGCATCAACAATACAGTCAACAATAAATGTTGGTGAAGATGTAGGGAAAAGGAAATATTTATATACTCCTGCTGAGACTGTATATTAGTGCTACAATTACAGAAGGCAGTGTTTACATTACTCAAACAATTTACTCATACTGAAACTATCGTATGATTTAGCAATGCCACTCGAGTATTTATCCAAAAGATTGAAAGTCAAGATTTGATAATGGGGGCTAGGAATGTGGCCTAGTGCTTGCCTAGCATACATGAAACCCTAGGTTCGATTCCTCAGCACTACATATACAGAAAAAAAGCCAGAAGGTGGTGTTGTGGCTCAAGTGGTAGAGTGCTAGCCTTGAGCAAAAAGAAGCCAGGTACAGTGCTCAGGCTCTGAGTTCAAGCCCCAGAACTTGCAAAAAAAAAAAAAAAAGAAGATTCGATAATGGCATTTGCACACCCATGTTCATTGCAGAACAACTCACAATAGCCAAATTATAGGAACAGACTGGATGCCCTACAACTGATGAATGGTTCAAGAAAATGTGGTATATCTATTTGAAGATAATTTAAAAAGCTTTAAGAGTAAAAAGAGGGCTGGGAATATGGCCTAGTGGCAAGAACGCTTGTCTCGTATACATGAAGCCCTGGGATCGATTCCCCAGCACCACATATATAGAAAATGGCCAGAAGTGGCGCTGTGGCTCTAGTGGCAGAGTGCTAGCCTTGAGCAAAAAGAAGCCAGGGACAGGGCTCAGGCCCTGAGTCCAAGGTCCAGGACTGGCAAAAAAAAAAAAGAGTAAAAAATAAAAAATAAAGTGATAACACAATAATTCTGCCCCCTCCAAAAAGAAATGACAAATGAGATTGCATCATACTAAAATTTCTACAACAACAAAGGAAATAATTACCAGAAAGAAGAGACAGCCAACAGAAAGAGAGATCTTTGACAGCTCTCATCCAATAAGGAACTAATGCTGAGAGTAAAGAATGCAGAAAATTAGTGACCATAAAAATATATTTATTTTTGTTCAATCAATAAATTGGCAAGTGAACCCAACAGATGGTCTTCAAAAGAAGTACAAATGGACAATAAGTACTTGAAAATGTAGATTGTCTTTAGATTCCAAGGAAATGTGGCTAAAAATGACACTGAGATTCCATCTTATTCCAGTCCAAATGCTATTATCAACACAACAAATGAGGTCTGGGGACATGGCTCAAGTGAGCTAGCACTTGCCTCATAAACACAATACCCTGGGTTTAAACCTTGGTGCTGACAAACAAGCAAAGACAAACCAAATGTTGGCAAGAATAACTCCATACTCAGAGTTGTTTAAAAGAAAAAAGAAATACAAGTGATCTTTGTATGCTGATTAGAGCATCATGTAACTTTACAGCACTAATCATTTTGGTGTAGGTTCTTTATGATTTTCTCTCTCTCTCTCTCTCTCTCTCTCTCTCTCTCTCTCTCTCTCTCTCTCTTTCTCTTTCTCTACCCACCCCCCAATATGTATTGCTGGTGCTAGGGTTTGAACTCAGGGCCTCATACTTGCTTGGTTTGCTTGCTCAAACCATGCCTCCAGTCCTACGTTTTGTTGGTTAATTGCAGATGGAGGCTCATAGACTTTTTTACCTGGTCTGTCTTCAAACCATAATCTCCAGGTCCCAGAATCCTGAGTAGCTAGGATTACAGGTATGAGCCACTGCCAGCTGAATTCTGTATAATATGTGTGTGAGAGAGAGACAGAGAGGGAGAAATGGAGGGAGGGGGTAGAGGAGAGAGAGAGGGAAATAGAGAGACAGAGAGAGAGACAGAGAGAGAGAGAACTATGCAGTTTGAAAACAGTAATATTCCTTCCTTCCCAATTTAAATACTTTCTTCTTATATAATTTTCTGTGTAAGATTTTCAGTCCAATGCTAAAGCGCAGTGATGGGAACAGACATCCTCATCTTGTCTTGCACTTTAGAGAAAAGGGTTGAGAGTAGTCTCAGTTTTCTTTTTTAATATACAACTCTCAACATGTTGATTTCTTCTACTTATATTTACCAGAAAAGTTTTTGCACTTTATTAAATGGTCTTTGTGCATCAGTTCACATAATACAGTGAGTTTTCTTTTATCAGTGTTTTTTCATTTATCAATGCAGTCATCATATTCAATTTTCATATGTGAAAATGGAGCCAGGTGAATTGAGGGGATAGGTAGGGTTGGGAGAGATGTGAAAGGATGTTTGAAGGGGTGACATTGATCAAGATGCGTTGTTACTCAAACATGTTGAATTGAAATCCCTTTGTACAAATATTTAAGGATAATTAGATTTCTTTTTAAACTTGGACTTCTAGGATAAATCCCAGTTTCTCTACCACTTGAGCCACACCTCCAACCCTAAACTCCTCATTTCTCAAGATGTGTAATCCTCTTAATAAGCTATTGAATTCTACTTGATAATATTTTCCTGAGGACTTCTGTGACTCCATTCCTAAAGGATATTAGCTTAAAAGCTAATAAGTTTTCTAGCCAATTTATTGATTGGATTATTTATTGTCTTTTTCTGACTTCTGTGGCAGAGTAATGGTGGCCTCATATAATGAGTTAGGAAATACTTCTTCCTCATAGTACTACAGTATTCCTACTTCCTTTTCAAATTTTTTTATTGTTATTGTAAAGGTGATGTACAGAGGGGTGACAGTTACATAAATCAGATATGAGTACATTTCTTTTTGGAAATTGTCATCCTTTCCCTCACTCTCTCCCAGTTTTTTCCTCCCATCCCTACCCACGTTGGATAGTTAATTTTCAACATAGGTATTCCAACTTAAATAAGTTGTTGAATTCACCAGTGGAACCATCTGGTCATGGGTTTTTCATAATTGTTTTATGTTAATTAATTGTTAATTTGTTGTTCAGTCTCCTTAATTGTCTGGGTTGCTATTCTTGAATCAGTCTTGGTAGCTTGTATGTTTCTAGGAATTTGTTCATTTTATCTAAGTCATATAATTTGTTACTGTAAAATTATTCAAGTCATTTTCAGTAATTTTTATTACTGTAAGGTTAATAATAATGCCTTTATTTCCTTTTTTCTTTGTTTTAACATAGGGTCTTCCTATGTAGCTCAAATCAGCTTGCAAGTTGTGATTGTCCTGTTTCAGCTACCCGAATGCTGGGATTACAGGTGTAAACTGTCAAACCTAGTTTCATGTCTATTTTTTATTTTAGTAAGTGACTCTTTTTATGTATTGTTACTTGACTAATTTGTTTTGGTTAATTTTATTAATATTCTCAAATAAATAATGTGTAATGTCATTGATGCTCTATTATTTTTCCATTCTGTGTTTTGAAAATGCTTCTCTGATATTATTTCCATGGTTATGGTAATTTTTATGTAGGTATGTTTATGTTCTTTAAGTTCCTCAAGCTATATACTTTGGTTACTGATTTAAAATACTTATTCCTTCTTTTAGTATTTTTCTCTACTGGGAATTGAACTCAAATCCTAGCATGAACTAGACAACCACTATATCACCAGCCTCAAAGTTATAATTTTCTTGCCCTCAGCCTTCTGAGTAGCTGGAATGATAGATACACACCAATATGTTTGGCTTTTTTTTTGCCAGTCCTGGGCCTTGGACTCAGGGCCTGAGCACTGTCCCTGGCTTCTTTTTGCTCAAGGCTAGCACTCTGCCACTTGAGCCACAGGGCCACTTCTGGCCACTTTCTATATATGTGGTGCTGGGGAATCAAACCCAGGGCTTCATGTACACCAGGCAAGCACTCTTGCCACTAGGCCATATTCCCAGCCCCTGGCTCTTTCTTTTTAATTGAAGCATTTGTTGTTATAAATTTCCCTCAGAGTATTGATTTTGTTGTATTCCACAAAATTTGCTATATTGTGTTTTTGTTTTCGTTAGTTTCAAAGTATTTTCTAATTTCCTTTATTATTTCTTCTTTGACCTTTGGTTAAGAGGGTGTTGCCTCAAAGCTGGGTACCACTGACTCACACCTATAATCCTAGCTACTCAAGAGGCTGAGATCTGACTGTCAGTTCAAAGCCAGCCCAGGCAGATAAGTCCATAAGATTCTCATCTCCAGCCAGTCACCAAAAAGGCAGAAGTGGAGGGGTGGCTCAAGTGGTAGAGTGCCAGTCTTGAGCCAAAAAGTTAAAGGACTTCTCCCAGGCCCTGGGTTCAAGACCCAGTACTGGTGCATGCATATCCCCAACCCTCCCACGAAGGATATGTTGTCTAATCTTCCTGTATTTGTTACCTTCCCTCTTTCCTTCCTCTCCTTTCTTCCCTCCCTCTTTGCCTTCTTCATTCCTTCTCTTTCTAGACAGGGTTTTGCTTTGTAGCTCAGGCTGGCCTTGTAATCACAATACCAAGATGTCTTTAAATACCTGCAGAGAAAAAAGAAAACAAAGCTGGATCCAGTCTTTACAGACTGACTTTGTCTTTTTGAACTCCTTTGAGATTAAGCCAGAACATTCACAATCACCAAGCTATGGAATCAGCCTTTGCCCATCAACTGGAGGAAGGGGTAAAAAAAATGTGGTATATAGACAAGGAAAATTTATTTTATTTGCAAGAAAAGTGATATAGGAAGTAGAAGGGAGAGTGGTTGGGAAGAGCAAAGTGACCAGTGGAGGAGGGATATGAGAGGGTGATAGAGGTAAATATGATTAATGTACATTATGTATATGAAACTATCATCATAAAATCCATTACAATTAATATTGGCTGAAGTATATTAAATATATGAAGCTAGAATAAAAAAACTTGTTGAAATTATTTTAAGAAGGGGGAAAGGGTTAAGGGAGTGTGTTAGAGAATGAGATTGATTAGGATTTATTGTATACATGTCTGGAAATGTCACAATGAAACCTCCCTGTACAATTAATGTATGCTAATAAAAATCATATAGCCTAATAAAAAATGAAAAAAGGACTAAGCCAGTCTTTTTATTATGCTGACTTAGCCTCCACAGGCTGATTGCACTGAGCTTAAAGACTAGCCAAAGGTTAGACCTAAGGTCTTCTTAGGTCTTTCCTGAACATTCATCCTATTCTGGATATATGTGCTCGTCAGCTTCGCATCACTATAATAAAACCCTTGAGATAATTAACATATACAGAAAAAAGGTCTACTTTTACTCATGGGTTTGGAAATTACAGAACAGAATTGATTTTCTCCATGATTTGGGATGTGTGATGTGTCAGAATTTTATAGTAGGAGAATGATAAGAGCAAAATTACTCATATCATGAGCTAGTGAGGAAAGAGAAAGAGGGTCAGGGATTCATAATTCCCTTCAGGGAACATGACACTAATGATTGATAAATTTTCTTACTGGGGTTCATCTGCTTTTCAGTAGTGCCACCTGGGACCAAACATATTGGGGGAAATGTTAAAGAACCAACTAGCAGCCTATATCTGGCTCTTGGGTTCCTTGCTGAATGGAGAAAGTTCTGCATTGTTCTTTTTTCCTTTTGGTATGGGAGTGCTGTTCAGAACCTCCTGCAAGAGATACATTATGTTTGGATACTACATTTAAATAGTTTTTTTTTTTCAATTTTCTTAAACCCCAATAACAAATTCCTTTGATCTCCACAGTATTCTGGTAAACCCATTTAATTAATCCTTCGTTTACTTAAAAAATCAGTAATGGAGTCTGAATTTAGGGCTCCCTCCATGTTAGGA
Organism: Perognathus longimembris pacificus; assembly: GCF_023159225.1. Classification (NCBI taxonomy): domain Eukaryota; kingdom Metazoa; phylum Chordata; class Mammalia; order Rodentia; family Heteromyidae; genus Perognathus; species Perognathus longimembris. The sequence continues at coordinate 56,853,411 of NC_063188.1, forward strand.
AGACAGTTTACCACTTAAGTCACACTCTCCTTCCTTGTTTACTTTCTAGTTACTTTTTGGATAGGGCCTCATATGTTTGTCTGGGGTTGGCCTCAGATTGTCATCCTCCTACCTATAATCCCAGGTAGCTAGACCACAGATGGGCATACTACCATGTCTGGCTTATGCATTGATACGGATCTCACTACCTTTTTGCCAGAATTGTCCTTAAAACTCAATCCTTACCATCTCCGCCTCTCAAGAAGCTGGGGGTTATAGACAAGAACAACACATGCCTAATCTATTTCTTTTTTTTTTCAATTTCCTTTTCATCTTTTTTCTTTCTTTTTGTAGTGCTAAGGTCTTCTTATTAAGCAGATACTATACCATTTGAACCATGATCCCAGTCCCTTTTCATTGTAATTATTTTTAAATAGGACCTTGCAATTTTTGCTCAAGGCCAGACTAGACCATTAGCCTCCTGTTTATACCTCCCATGTAACTGGAGTCACAAGCATGATAATGACTGGCTCAACCATGCCCATCTATTTGTTTGAGATAGAGGTGTTACTAACTTCTGTCCAAACAATGATCTTCCTGAAATCTTTTTTTTTTTTTTGCCAGTCCTGGGGCTTGAACTCAGGGCCTGAGCACTGTCCCTGTCTTCTTTTTGCTCAAGGCTAGCACTCTGCCACTTGAGTCACAGCGCCACTTCTGCCTTTCCTACATATGTGGTGCTGAGGAATCAAACCCAGGGCTTCATGTATACAAGGCAAGCACTCTAACACTAGGTCATTTTCCCAGCCCTCTATTTCTTCATTAATTTTTTTGGTTCCTGTCAAGGCTAGCACTCTACCACTTGAGCCACACCTCCATTTCTGGCTTTTTGGCCTTTCCTGCTCAGGTGAGTTTTAAACCTCAATCCTCAGATCTCAGCCTCCTGAGTAGCTTGGATTACAGGCATGAGCCACCAGTATCCCACCACACATTATCACCAAGGATACCATTGAATACCCAAGTAAAATGAACTGATACATATTTCTCCAAACCTTGAAAAATTAACTGACTACTTCCTAGAGCTAATTTAGGTATACAGGATATGGGAGATTTTGCTAAGTTCTTATGCTGCAAAGCAACCATCCAGTGTTTTCTCCAAGGTTTTCATACATTAATGCTTGTCTCAACTAGAATCGTTTTGCCTTATGTTTATTTGCCTCTATGTGTTTGTTTTTTAAAGAAATGCATTCCACTCTGCCTCTTTTCCATGTTGAGAGAGTTCTACCTTATGCGGAACAAATCACACACCTTCCAGCATTCTTTCAGGGAACACTGAGAGAAGTCAAAACTGACAAAATTATTTCAGAACAAAGTCCTCTATGTCCCTCCAGATACCAGTTATCTACACTTAAACATGAGCTTCAGAAAAGCCACAGCACTGGGAAAAGATGGAGGAATTTTTTAAGTCATATATTTAATATCTTTAGTGGTACAAAGGAGTTATCACTCAACAACTCAGTTTATAAAGGACAATGCAACTTGACCAATGTCATGCCTTTCATTACTCTTCCTTACCCTTCCTCACTCAACCTCTCCCCTCAATTTTACTAGTTTCATAGGATATGCATTGAGTATTATGACTGCCTTCTTCCCCCTTCATCTCTTCATTTATCTACCACCTTCCGCTTGACCGAGCCCTTGCAGTCTTTCTTTCTTTCTTTCTTTCTTTCTTTCTTTCTTTCTTTCTTTCTTTCTTTCTTTCTTTCTTTCTTTCTTTCTTTCTTTCTTTCTTTCTTTCTTTCTTTCTTGTCAAAGTGATGTACAGAGAGGGGTTACAGTTTCATACTTAAGGCAGCAAGTACATTTCTTATCAAACTTGTTACCTCCTCCATCATTTTTCTCCCTCCTTTCCCCCTCCCTGATCCCCCCCATGAGTTGTACAGTTGGATTATGGCATATAGTTTTGTAAGTATCCTTGCAGTCTTTGGAGAATGAGTTTCTTAATATCTTCATTTTTGATAAAATGATTCAAAATTCTCTTACGTTGTTCTAGTCATCTTCTTGTCAATTCAACATTTTCCTTTTCACTGTAACCCATGAATATATTCCAAAGATCTGAAACAATTGGTACTGAGAATTTTCACTCATTTTTCTGTTTGTTATTTTTATTTTTCCTGTGGAGAAATGGGCCTTTGGACTCACTTACTGAAACTTCACTAATGTTATCCCTTTGCTACATTTTACTAAGAAGGTAGACATAAGAGTTAAAATTATTTGTCATGAGGCTGAGACCCAGGATCAAGATTCAAAACCAACCTAGAAAAATAAGTCTATGAGAATTCATCTCTAATTAACCATCAAAATACTGGGCTGGAGATGTAGCCCAAGAAGTAGACCATCAGCTACTGAGACACCTTTTTTTTTTTGTTGTTAGTCCTGGGGCTTCGACTCAGGGCCTGAGCCCTGTCCCTGGCTTCTTTTTGCTCAAGGCTAGCACTCTATCTCTTGAGCCACAGTGCCACTTTGGGCTTTTTCTGTTTATGTGGTGCTGAGGAATTGAACCCAGGGCTTCATGAATGCCAGGTCAGCACTCTACCGCTAAGCTATATTCCCAGCCCCTGAGACAGATCTTGAGGTCCTAAGTTCAAGCTCTGGTACAGGCACAAAATTATTTTTTTCCAGGCACAAAAATTTTATTTGCATCACCTTTGTCTACAGTGGCATAACTGCTTCTTGGCTGCTAGGAACTGGGTAAGTTCAAACAAGTCTTGCTTGCTGATTAATGAAGCTAAGGCAAATAAATATATTTTGAAACACAGAAATACAGTGATTTGAATAGTAGCGTTCACTTTGAAAATTCCCTTTATTAATAATAAGTGTTTTGAATTCATTGGAGTTTTGTTCTGAAATGGATAGCAAAATGAAGCATTACTATGATGGAATATACAGTTTTTTTAAATCAAGATAATCACTTGTTGTAGAAATAATATATAGCAAATGATGGAGCCTGGTGCCTGTGCCTCATTCCTGTAATCCTAGCTGCTCGGAAGTCTGAGATCTGACAGGATTTCAGTTGAAAGCCAGCCCTGGCAAAAAAGTGCATGAGACTCTTATCTGCAATTAACCACCAGAAAACCAGAAATGGTGTTATGGCTCAAAGTGGTAGTGTTAGCCTTGAGTGAAAAAGCTCAGAGACTGTGCCCAGGCCCTGAGTTCAAGCTCCATGACAGACAAAAAAAAAAGATGGATATTATTTGTCATTTCAAAGCTGGGCCAGACAACTTGTCATTGAATGTGCTTTTTGCATATGAATCTTTATTATATATGCTAAAATGAAATTGTGTCTAGAGAGGGGTGAGGAATGCTCCCTTATGTCAGACTGGAAACTTCTGGGAAATGCATTAGTAAATCAAATTCAATTTTGATCATATTACTCACAGACCTAAAAACAAACTAATCTCCACTTGCTCCTTTTATTCTAAGGGTAACATTCACATGATTTTGTCATGTATCCAAAGGCCCCAAGTCCTGATTATTAGTTATCTCAGTGACACTATTCCTACAAATTCCATTAAAGTAGTCTGTACTTCTGCCAAACTCTAATTACTGCCTCATCCAATTCTATGCCCTATACCTTTTAGACTTAATGCCTTGCTTTATTTTAGTTTCCTTTGTTTATGGAAGAAATTCTTTTACTTTTTTTTCTTTTTTAAAGATCAAGTCTTCATATATAGCTCAGACTAGCTTGAAAGTTACTATGGAGCCTAGTCTGGACCTAAACTCAAAATCCACCTGTCTGTCTCCTGAGTGAATTAAAGGCATGTACCACCTTGCATGGCTTGGAGCGGAAATTAATTACCTGGAATCTTTGGGTCAATGGAAGAGCTCCGAAGAGTGCACAAACAGATGGTATCTCCCAAAAATTTGTGGATCTAGGAATACGTCATTTTTTTTCCTCTACAGTAGAGGATTCAAAGCTTTCCTTAGACTTTTAATAGTCTAAGAATAACAAAAGGTCATAATTACTAATTTTGTCTGACAGCCTTCTTTCTTCTTTTAAATAAACATCCTACCCATTTCTTAAGGCCCGGATTTTAAAATGCTACCTCCACGACATTTCCCTCTTTATTTGTAAATATTCTTTTTCAATTTCATCTCAGGCTAACCCTATCACTACATTTATTTATTTATTTATTTATTGGCGACACTGGTTTTGAACTTAGGGCTTCATAATTGCTAGGTAGGCTTGCTACAGTTGAGTCACACATCAAGCTCTATTTTTATACTGGTTGTTTTTAAAATTATATTATAATTTTGTATAATTTATAATTTATATTATAATTTTCTTTAAGTAGTGGTACAATGGGGTTAGCATGCAACTTAATCAGTTTATGAGTGCAATGAATCTCGATCACTATCATCCCTGCCATCATTCTCCCCTTTGCTCTTCCCTCAATGTACTTAGTTTCACAGGCTATGCATTGAATATTATGACTGCATTCTTTCCCTTCCTCTCATTCATCTACCTGCCTCCCATTGGACACCCCCCATACACCTTAAGTATCAGTTTCCTGGTATTCATTTTGTTTATTTGTTTTGCTTTTGTTGCCAGTCCTGGGTCTTGGACTCAGGGCCTCAGCACTGTCCCTGGCTTCTTTTTGCTCAAGGCTAGCACTCTACCACTTGAGCCACAGCGCCACTTCTGGCTTTTATCTGTATATGTGGTGCTGAGGAATCGAACCCAGAGCTTCATGTATACGAGGCGAGCACTCTACCACTAGGCCATATTCCCAGCTCCTCCTGGTGCTCATTTTGTTAGATTGTAAATTAGTTGTTCTAAGATGTTACACAATGTGAATTCTCCCCTGCACATGCCATGCTTTGGTTAATGCACAGTGCATATAACCCTGCATATCTTTATATGCATATAAATATATATTTATAAATTAGATCTAACTTCCATATATGAAGAAAAATATTCATCCTTTGTATCTCTGGGACTGACTGACTTCATATAATTTTTCCAGGTTCATCCATTTCTCTGAAAATGATTTAATATCATCCTTCCTAATGGATGTTTTTCATACTGGTTATTTTGGAGATAAGGTTTTGTTTCCTACCCAGGCATGCACTTGGGTTGCAATACTCCTCCTGTTCTTCTTCCTCCTCCTCCTCATTCTTGGCTTCTCACTGTAGCTGGAATGACAAAGGCATGCCACTGTGCCCAGATACTAGGTGAGAAGGGATCTTGTGAACTTTTCTTCTTGGACTGGCTTCAAACTGTGATCCTACTGATCTCAGCCTCCCCAGTAGATAGGATTATTATATACATGAGCCATCAGCATTTGGCTGGATTTATATGTGTAATTCCCTTCAAAATGCATGTGTTAAAGGCTTGGTTCCCAGAATGACGCTGTTGAGAGGTGATAGAAATTGTGGGAGGTGGGCTCTAGATGAGAGATCTTTAGGTCATTGGGGTGTGCTCTCAAAGAGAACTATGGGAAGCCCAGCTCTTCTTCTTTTTCTTTCAGGCTGATGAGAATATTACTTTGGGTTTGTATTGATCTTGCCATGATGTGCTGCCTTATCACAGGCCTAAAGCAGTAGGCCAATTGATTAGGGAGTAAAATCTCTCAAACCATGAGCCCAAATAAATCTTTTTTCAGTTGATGAACTCAGGCACGGTGTTGTGACAGAAAGTGTATTAACAATATTGATAGGTACTTTTCTCTTTCTGTCATATATTGCCATCGTGAATATATTGATAATGGAAAGATTTTTGGACTTGGGCAGAGGAGTTTGAATCTTGGTTCTATCACTTAATAGTTTAGTGGCCTCGAACAAGACATTGTACTCTTATTTAAGCTTTATTGGTAACAACTTCTATTCCATGGGGTTGTTCTGAGGAGTAAATGAAATAAAAGAGAAACATTATTAAGCACTGTAACTTTTTTGGCATATAGTAGGTACAAAATATATGTGGATTATGTTATCTTTAATAACAGAAAGCCTAAAAAGCTCATGGGAAACACAATTTCCATTCATTTCCTTCACCATTTTGAATATGTGGCTTGTTGTCTTCATTGTTATTTATTCATTTTCATTTGTTTACTTTTCATTGTCTTGTGGCTACAAATTAGTGGCAGAAGCTGCACAGTGTCCTCCCCTTTATGTGAACAAGGGCCAAGAGTAGGAGGTTTTCTCATCAGGTTGGAGAAAGCCTACTGCATAAGCTTCACAATACATTTCTACTTACATTTCTTTGGACAGAACTTCATTTCTAACTACTTGTACTTGCAGGAGTGTCTGGGAAAATGAAGATTTGGCAAAGGTAAACAAGAGGACTTTGAACAATGTAGAGTACTTGTGATTCATCTTTTGAGATTGGGTGTACTGCTGTTTGAAACAAAGCTGAAGTATTTCTAGTAAGGAACAAGAGGAGATAACCACCACATGATCTCCCTGTCCTTGTATCTCTGATCTCTTTCTTTTCTACAAATTTCTAAGAAATCCATGCCTTCTTTCTCTCCATAAGTTCAATCCATGAAACTCAAGCTGGAAGAAATGTGGTCATTCCTTACCCTTGGTTAGGAAAACAGTTTTACAAAGAAGATTATATAAACATTTGCAGTTTTAGAACCTTAAGAAATAGTTCAGAAAACTTATTCCATGACAAGGAGGTATACTAGGCTCCCCATCTTGTGTGATTGCCAGAACTTGTTTGGATTAGGTAAAAGGTTTCTGTTTTGGTCTTGATCAGTAACTTTACTTCAGTCTGGTACTTTTGCTTGTTCGAAATGATCTATTGATGTGTATGTAGGAAGTGGGAGTTTGATCTCTTGGGTCTTGCTTGATGAGATCAGAATTCTCTATTTTCTGAATGGCTGAACATGTTCGTTACACAACTCATCTGAGCACCACACATGGGAAAAGCAAAGAGATATGACTTGCTTACTCACTGAAAAAGAAAAGAACCCACAATATTATAAGTGCAAGATGGAAATTGAATTTTGGTGGACAAGAGAGTTCCAGAATATAGCCTTTCTATTTGTTTTCCAACATTGTAAAATAAAGAGCCCAATAATTGGAAAGGTTAAGAACCTGTGTTCCTAGTCAGAATTCTGAAATGGCTTTCTATCTATTTTTATCTCCATTCTGACACCTTGGAAATCTTGCCTTTTTATCCTTCCTTCCTTCTTTTCTTTCTTTCTTTCTTTCTTCTTTCTTTCTTTCTTTCCTTTCTTTCTTTCTTTCTTTCTTTCTTTCTTTCTTTTCTTTCTTTCTCTTTCTTTCTTTCTTTCTTTCTTTCTTTCTTCTTTCTTTCTTTCTTTCTTTCTTCTTTCCTTCCTTCTTCTTCCTTCCTTCCTTCCTTCCTTCCTTCCTTCCTTCCTTCTCTTCTTTCTTTCTTTCTTTCTTTCTTTCTTTCTTCTTTCTTTTTTTCTTTCTTTCTTTCTTTCCTTTCTTTTTCCCCTTTCTTCCTTCCCTTCACCTTTCTTTTTTCCCTTCTCCTCCTCCTCCCTCCCTCCCTCCCTCCCTCCCTCCCTCCCCTCCCTCCCTCCCTCCCTTCCTCCCTTCCTTCCTTCCTTCCTTCCTTCCTTCCTTCTTCCCTCCCTCCCTCCCTCCCTCCCTCCCTCCCTCCCTCCCTCCCTCCCTCCCTCCCTCCCTCCCTCCCTCCCTTCTCTCTCTCTCTCTCGCTCTCTCTTCATTTCTCTTTCTTTCTGTGCTGGTCCTGGGGCTTGACCTCAGGGCCTAGGCACTGTCCCTGAGCTATTTTGCTCAAGGCTAGCACTCTATTACTTGTGACACAGTTCCGTTTCTGGCTTTCTTTTATGGTTAATTGGAGATGAGTCTCACAAACTTTCCTGCCTGGGCTGGATTTGAACTGTGATCCTCAGATCAGCCTCTTGATTAGCTAGGCTTATAAGGCATGAGCCACTGGGACCTGGTTAATCTTTCTTATATATGTTACAAGATTTTTTTTTCTTAGAATAGTTTTTGTCATGGCACTTTCTTCTCAAAAGCAACCCTTATTTCTCAGTATATGTAGCATTCTCCGGAATTCTAGGTCTAGTACTCAAGAAACTTTGTTTGATCCCAATTTACCTTTCATCTCTCATGTATTCTGTAGTCACTTATAGAGTTGTTATTGTGATGATCAAATGAGATAGTATTTGTGAATATTCTTTGTAAATCATAATGGCCTAAAAACATACTTTCTCTTCACTTTTCTCAGCATTAGCATCAATGCTTCTAAAAGCTGATCTCACCCCAGAGAGACCTGACCCTTATAAAACAGAAGTGACTCACGTGACACCACATGATACCTTAGGGTCTATCATATCTTTAGAAAACCAATGCTTGTGGAAGGAGAAAAACAAAGACTGTGTTAAGTTGCACGTAACTTTCTGTTTGTCATGAGGCTTGAACTCAGCACCTGGGTGCTATCCCAGGATCTTTTGCTCAAGGCTTGTGCTATACCACTTTGAACCACAGCTCCACTTCTGGTTTTCTGGTGGTTAATTGGAGATAAGAGTCTCACAGACTTTCCTGCCTGGGCTGGCTTTGAACCACAATCCTCACATCTCAGCCTCCTGAGTAGCTAAGATTACAGGCTCGAGCCACCAGCACCTGGCTTGAAGGTTACTTTTTTTTTATCATTTGATATACCTGTAGTGGTAGGCATCTGGCAAAGCTGGACTTTTCTGAAGTTGGTGGGCCTGAGCCATCAGGAGATTTCTTAAAAAAATTCTTTTCTTCTTTTTAAAAATTAATTATCTTTAACTAGTTGTATGAAGGAATTGCTATTTAAGGAAGCAGTTGATGAATACAATGTATCTTGATCCATGTCACCCTTTTCAACATCTTCACCCATCCCTTCCAACCCTTCCCCTTCCCTCTTGTTTCTTGATTCTTTTTTTTCCAGTCCTGGGACTTGAACTCAGGGCCTGAGCACTGTCTCTGGCTTCTTTGTGCTCACTCTGCCACTTGAGCCACAGCGCCACTTCTGGCCTTTTCTATATATGTGGTGCTGAGGAATCGAACCCAAGGCTTCACTCTTGCCACTCGGCCATATTCCCAGCCCCATCATGTTTCTTATTTTTGTAGAATATTTATTCAAATCTTGACTACATTCCTTCAGGAGATTTCTTTTGTTTTTGTGGGATAGTAGAGGAGAATGAGAACCTAGCTTTATGCTGGCACATCAGTTTGGGAAGAAACCCAGATAGCCCAGTGAATTCTATAGGCAGAGGAGGTAGCTGAATCAAGGGAATCTGAAAAACAATGGAGACATGTGGAGATGCTTAAGATAAACAAGGAGAGATTTTTTTCCCCATGCAACAGAGTATGCACTTTGGGGGCTCTAAGCACCTGAGGGAATCTAGGAATGCTTTTGTGAGGAGATACTTTGCAGCTGGGGGCACCTGCAAACAGCTCCCTTGCAGGGGGCACCAGTGACAAGGGCAGTGGAAAGTTTCTGCAGGCAAGTAGCTTTAAAGAGCAGAGGGTGCTGTCTGTGGATAAGGACATTTACAAACCTTCATAGGCTGTAAGCTTTTGGGGTCCCACCTATTTTCATATCAACTGTAATAAAATGCCCCCACAGTACACATGAAATAGAATTCTCTTCCTGTAAGAAATTAGAAAGGATCTTAAAAAATGTTGCTTTTGAAATTATTTGGCTCTAACTAACTCCTTTAATTTGCAATTGGCTATGATTTCTAAGAAATCATCATGCATTCTTGAGAATTCTTGTGAAGTGAGAAAATACAACCCACAAATTGTTTTCAAATGTAATGCAACTTTTTTATGAATATTAAAAGTAACAATGATTGGAGTTTGCATATATTAAACATTTATTTCCACACTGCAATTTTAACTATATATTTCAGAGCCAACAAGGTTAAAATGACCCTAATTATAGAACTGATTACTTAAACTTTGTGAGCACTGGTGGTGAACACATGTTAGACATCCCAAGGACTCCCAGAAATACTTGAGAGAAGTTTCCAGGAGGCTGAGGTCTTCAGTATGCAGGTGTGGACAAGAGCTGAGGGTAACTTAGGTTAGTCCCATCCGATGAGTCCTTTGGGCAGGTGAGACTGAGCAACCTCGCGTCATAGATGTGAAAGAGAAGAGGCTTCAAAGGTGCCAGTTACCAAAAGTTACCAGTTGAAAGGCAATTCAATGAACAAAAAATTCCCCTCAAATGGAATGTGGCCTCTTTATTGAGGACCCTAGTGATTTCTTGTTCTTTCTCTGGATCAGATTGACTGCCTCTGGGAGAATTCTGGCCTAAAGTTTTTTATACCAGAAACCTGGGAGTCATGCTTTACTCCTTCACTTTCCCTTAAGCCTTATTTATGTCCAATCACTCACTCCATTTTCTGGATTTTATCTTGAAAGCAGCCTGAATCCATTAACTTTTTTCCAGTTCTCCTGCCAACACTCTGATCCAAGATACCATCAATTCTCTCTTGGGCTATTGCAACAGCTTCCCAGCTCGTTAGCCCTGCTTCCGCATTTATAGGTCTGCTTATCTATGCATGTAACATTACAGGTGTACTGGGTCACCTGAACATCTTCCATGTAGCATCCACAGGTATCTTTTGAAACTGGACACACAGTAATGGCATTTTTCTTATCTCCAATTACTCACCCAAAAGTCAAAAGTAGAACTGTGGCTCAAGTGGTAGAGAGCTAGCTGTGGGCAAAAAGCCAAGGGAGAAAAGCACTAGGACCTGTGTTCAAGCTCCAGTACTGACTCTCTCTCTCTCCTTTCAATAATAGCTTCCCATCTCATTGAGAACAAAATCTCAAAAGCTTCTGTCTCTGCCAGTCTTACTAGCTTCATGTCCCACCATGTTCCATATGAGTTTCTATACTCTAGCCATATGGCTTTTCCTTAAACCGTGAAGCTATTTGTATTAAAGGACTTTTGCATCTGGGTTTCTCTCTGCCTGGACTAGTCAACCTCTTATTTTACCCATGGTAGAATCATAGTTTGGGTTCTCATCACAACTATCTTCTTTCTAGTATGTTCTTTCCTGATAACAGTTTTTTTTTTTTTTTTTTTTTTTTTTTTGGCCAGTCCTGGGCCTTGGACTCAGGGCCTGAACACTGTCCCTGGCTTCTTCCCGCTCAAGGCTAGCACTCTGCCACTTGAGCCACAGCGCCGCTTCTGGCCATTTTCTGTATATGTGGTGCTGGGGAATCGAACCTAGGGCCTCGTGTATCCGAGGCAGGCACTCTTGCCACTAGGCTATATCCCCAGCCCCTGATAACAGTTTTTTAATATTGTTTTTGTGCAGGTCCTGGGGCTTGAACTCGAGGCCTGGGAACTGTCCCTGAGCTTTTGTTCTTAAGGCTAGAGCTCTCTAGCACTTAAGCCATAGGTCCACTTCCAACTTTTTGGTGGCTATTGGATATAAGAGTATCACAGACTTTCTTGCCCAGGCTGGCTTCATTCTGCCAGATATCAGCCTCTGAGTAGCTAGAATTACAGGTGTGAGCTCTGATCAGTGTTTGATGTAGCTTCCACTTCTCTTTGTACCCATTTTCCTTTACAGGAATTTTGCTACTTAAAAATATTCTGTTTGTATGGCTCGTCCTCCTCCTCCTTCCTTTTCTTCTTCCTCTTCCTCCTCCTTCTTTTCCTTCCTCTCTTCCTTCTCCTTCCTTACCTTCTCCTCCCTCACCTCCTATTTTGGTTATTCACCTAAAGTAAGCTCTGTGAAAGTAAGAATTGTGACTTTTACTCTTGTTCACAATGTAGATGCTCAATAAACACTTGTTTTGCAAATGTATAAAGCATTTTATGTTAAGCTTGTTTGCTAGTTACTTTCATTTGTATTTCTTAGGTCCATCTTCTCTGCATTAGAATCAAACCAGCAAATGCCAATTCAGGAATACAGGATGTAGTAAAGAAGGAGAGATAGTGTGGGAAGCCAGAGGTCTGGCTTGATAATCCAATGGCCTGGTGATTAACTCACAAGAGCCTATGGTTTCCCTAATTCTGCTGTTGTGCATGCTAAATTATGCTGTGAGGAAGAGAGAAGAACGGAACTGTTTTCAATCTCAAATAGGGCATTATCTGTACAGGAAGATGAAGATAGCTATCCACACCTATCTGGGAGACACCGAGGCTATCTCTCCATTCATTTCATTTGTCCAACTTTCATTTTGGCTTGAGTTGCCAGCTTGTACTTGGGTACTGTTGGTTTTGGAAATGAATGTGATTGTTCTTGTATTTACAACTGCCTAGGAACCCCATTTCAAAGCGAATTCACCAGTATATCTCTTCCTTTCATGGAAACTTAAAGCCATAATAGATTTCAATTTGTCCTGCCATTTCACACTCCTACTCTTTTCCCTTTTATGTCATTAATGAAGAAACTGAAATCCAGAGGAGAGATTTATTTGGACAAACCTATGTCCCTGACTCCCAAGACATGTCTCCCTCTAAATTTTCTACAACTACATTTTAAGCACTCTTACTTATATTTATTTATCTTTAAGTAGTTGTACACAGGGGGTTTGATTCAATATGACAATTTATGAAGACTATATATCCATTGTGTGTATGCGTACTGGTCCTGGGGTTTGAACTTAGGTGCTGTGCCCTGTTCCTGAGCTTTCTTTTACCTTCAAGTCTAGTGCTTTACCACTTGAGCTACAGTTACACTTCTGGCTTTTAGCTGCTTAATTGGAGATAAGAATCTTGCACACTTTCTTGCCCCAACTGGCTTTGAACCACACTCCTCTGATCTTAGCTTTCTGAGTAGCTAGGTGTGAGCCACTGGTACCTGACAGTAAAACAATGCTTCGTGATCAATGTCACTCGTCTCATTGTCCGCCCCCCCCACAATCTCTCCTAACATAACACTTGAAGGAATATGACAGTAAATTTTATTTATTTCCCCTACGCCCAGCAGAGTTGTAGATACACAGAGGATCTTTATATCTTTTCTGGATTGTTATAATACACATCATGAGCCACAATATAAACGTTTTTTACCCCCTAAGATGTGATTCATTTTTTGTGTTCTTTGCTGATTTTTTGGTTTGTTTTCAAAATAAAATGGTAGGAAATAGAATCAAATATAGATGGTATAATATTTCAGAGGAAATAGTATAGTAGAAATAAAGTGTATGTTTATCTTTTAATTAAATCTTTGGCCCATTTTTTTCATTATCCTGATAACCAAAGTCCTCTTCTTTCCCAGCATAAGATCTACCTAGAAAGTCTAGCTCAGAAATCCTACTTATTTTGAGGTTTCTATAATATAATTAGATAGGAAATATTTATTTATTAGGGATGATTTGTAAATATTTTTCCTCTTCATTGATTCTTCAAGACCCCAGGAAAAAAATTTTAAATTTTATTAAGTTTAATGAATAGTGCTCAGGGCCTTGTGTTTGCTAGGCAAGCGTTCTACCTCTAGTGTCATGCCCCTAACCCTTTTTGCTTTAGTTTTTTTTTTTAGATAAGATCTCCTTCTTTTTGTCCAAGGAAGCTTCAGCCTGCCATCCCTCTACCTCAGCCTCTAGCATAGCTGGGCTCAGAGGTGGAAACCACTGTGATCAGCTTGTTCTTTTTTCATGTCTTTATTGTCAAAGTGCAGCGGGGTTACAGTTTCATACATAAGGCAATGAGTACATTTCTTATCCAACTTGTTACCTCCTCCCTCAGTTTTCTCTGCCTTCTCTCCTCCTCACTTTTCTCCCTCCCCATGAGTTATACAGTTGGCTTACACCATATAGTTTCATAAGTATTGCTGTTGCATTTGGTTTGTCTTTTTATCCTTTGTCTCTCAATTTTGATATTCCCTTTCCCTTCCCTAGTTCCAATACACGTATATACAATATTCTGGGCACCAAAATCAGTTACAGTGACATTAGGTCTAAAACCATGGGTGAGGAAGACAAAAGAAAAAGGGCATAATTTTCAGATAGGGTTTCATTAACTTTTTGCCAAAGTTGGCCTTGAACCATAATCTACCCCCAAGTTGCTGAATAACAGGTGTGAGCTACTGTGTCTGGCTTGAGATAAATTTTATGTGGCCCAATTAAGATTTTTTTTGGCGGGGGGAGTTGGAGGTGTGGTTCAGTTGGTAGAGTGCTAGCCAATGAGCGAAAGTGTCAAGTACTGAGTTGGAATCTTGGTCTTAGACATAACAAGACTTTTTTTTTGCATTTATATATTTATGCAATTGCTTCAGCACAATTTTTAAAAAGAGAGAGTGAAAGAAGAGATTATTTTTCCCCTATTGAGCTTTTTTGCTACCTGTGTGAAAAGTAAATTCACTGTACATTTTTTGGTCTGAGTACTCTACTCTTAGTTTCTGCCAGTCCTCGGGCTTGAACTCAGGGCCTGAGAACTGTTCTTTTGCTCAAGGTTAGCACTCTACCACTTGAGCCACATCATCACTTCTGTCTTTTTCTATTGATATGGTGCTGAGGAATTGAACCCAGGGCTTCATGCATGATAGGCAAGCACCCTACCCCTAAGCCACATTCCCCATCCCCAGCTCCACTCTCTATGAAACTATTCCTCCACTGATGCACACAGTATTGATTATTATAGCCATACACTAAGTATTGAAGTCAAGTGATTTGATTACTCTCACTGCATTCTTTTTGCAAAGTTGACTTAGCTATTCCAATCCATTTGTCTTTCTGTATACAATTCCCCCACCCACCCCCCAATGGGAAATATTTATTAGGGTCTTTAAAAATTATTTATTTATTTAAAAGGTGATGTATGAGGGGTTACAGTTACCTAAGTCAGGTAATGAGTACATTTCCTTTTGAACAGTGTCACCTACTCCCTCATTTTCTCCTAATTTTTTCCCTTCCAACTTCTCTCCCACCCAAGTTATATAGTTCATTTTCAATATAGAGTCTAGTGAGTATCACTGCTGATTAGTTCACCTTTTGTCCATATATATTTTAAAATAAACTTGTCTATATCTATAAAAAAAAACTTGTTAGGATTGTAACAGAGATTGAAGTAGACCTGCATTCCATTTTTTTAACCTTCCATCTTTTTTTTTTTTTTGCCAGTCCTGGGCCTTGGACTCAGGGCCTGAGCACTGTCCCTGGCTTCTCTTTGCTCAAGGCTAGCACTCTGCCACTTGAGCCACAGCGCCACTTCTGGCCATTTTCTATATTTGTGGTGCTGGGGAATTGAACCCAGGGCTTCGTGTATACAAGTCAAGCACTCTTGCCACTAGGCCATATTCCCAGCCCCAACCTTCCATCTTTTAACGTTATCATCTTAGCTAAAGGTTTTATGCAAATGCTACTTATCAAGTTGAAGTAGTTCTCTCCTATTCCTAGTTTGTTTAGCATTTTTATCGTGAATGGATATTAAATTTTGTCAAATACTTTTTATGCATACTGGATATTATTATTTGATTTTTCTTGTTACATTTATTTTCAAATATAGAACCAGCCTTATGTCCCTGAAATAAAACTTACTAGGTCATGGTGAATAATTCTTTAGTCATATGCTGAGTTCCATTTGCTAATTTTGGTGTGTGTATATGTCTATGTGTATGTGCAGTCATGGGGATTAAACTCTAGGCATGGGCACTGTCCCTGAGATATTTTGTTTACTAATTTCTCAAGATTTGTTTTACGTTATTGATTTCAGACTTTTCCTTCTTTTTTTTTCTTTATTGCCAAAGTGTAGTACAGCGGGGTTACAGTTTCATATGTAAGGCAATTGCATTTCTTATCCAACTTGTTACCTCCTCCCTCATTTTTCCCCCTACTTCCCCCTCCCTATTTCCCTCTCCCCCCATGAGTTGTACAGTTGGTTTACACAAAATGGTTTTGTAAGTATTGCTTTTGCAATGGTTTTTCTTTTTATTTTTTGTCTCTCGATTTTGGTATTCCCTTTCTCTTCCCTAGTTCCAATACATGTATATGCAATATCCAGGGTACTAAGATCAGATACAGTGATAGTAGGGGTAAATCCATGGGAAGGGAATGCAAGAGAGAGAAAAAAAGAAAAGGGGTATGGTTTTACATGGCATGTTGAAAATAATTATAAGATATACCACTTGTTTCCATAACTTGGAGTTCATTTCACTTATCATCTTATGTGTTCATACGGGTTATTGGGCTATTGGGCTATTGCGATCTTCTACTAAGACTATCCTAAACATGTACTAATTATTCCCTGTGAGGGAAACCATAGAGTCCATGTTTCTTTGGGTCTGGCTCACTTTACTTAGTATGATTTTTTTCCAAGTCTTTCCATTTCCTTATGAATGGGGCAGTGTCATTCTTTCTGATAGAGGCATAAAATTCCATTGTGTGTAGGTACCACATTTTCCTGAGCTACTGAGGGGCATCTGGGTTGGTTCCATATTTTAGCTATGACAAATTGTGCTGCGACAAACATAGTTGTGCTGGTGGCTTTAGTATGGTCTTGTTTGTAATCTTTTGGGTAGATGCCCAAAAGAGGGGCTACTGGGTCATAGGGGAGCTCTATGTTTATCCTTCTGAGGAACCCCCATACCACTTTCTAGAGTGGTTGAACAAGTTTATATTCCCACCAACAATGTAGTAGGGTTCCCTTTTGGCCATAGCCTCTCTAGAATTTTTTATTATTAGTTTTCCTGATAATGGACATTCTTATTGGGGTGAGGTGGAACCTCAGTGTTGTTTTGATTTGCATTTCTTTTATGGCCAATGATGTAGAGCACTTCTTCATGTGTCTCTTGGCCATTCTCATTTCTTCTTCAGAGAAGTCTCTTTTTAGGTCTTTATCCATTTGTTGAGGGGGCTGTTGGTTCTTTGAGGATTTGTTTTGGAGGAATTTAATTTTGGGCGTTCTACGTATATTTTAGATATCTTCTACCAATCTGTGGGCTTTCTATCTTGCAAGCTATGTCTTTGCCATACAGAAGCTCTGCAGTTTGATGGAGTCCCATTTGTCCAACCTTTGTTTGATTTGTTGCATTTCTGGGCCTTAATAAAGGAAGTTTTGTCCTGTGCCAAGGAGCCCAAGTGTTTCTCCTATTCCTTCTTGTATTGTTTTCAGATATCTTATTTTACTTCAAGGTTTTGATCCATTTTGGAATTGATTTTGGTGCAGGGTGATATATAAGGATCTAGTTTTAGTTTGTTATGGGTGTTGAATCAGTTTTGCCAGCACCATTTGTTGAAGAGGCTGTCTTTCTTCTACCCTATTTTTTTAGCCATAGTTCTCCAGGTTCATTTCTGGGTCTTCAGTTCTGTTCCATTGCTCCTCAGACCTGTTCTTGTGACAATACCAAGCTGTTTTTATTACTATACCTTTGTAATACAGTTTTTTCCCCCTCTTTCCTAATCTAAATATCTAATTCAGAGCCGGCATTTTCCATAGTATCAGGACCATCAATCTTTAGTCATTCCGTTCATTCAATGTTGAGTTTGTCCACTGAGTTTTGAATGTTACTCACTGTGTTTTTCAGCACATGTTTCATTTTGTTCTTTTTGTATTTTCTATTATTTTCTGAGATTTCTTTCTTAGTTTATGATTCTTTTTCATTGTTTTCAAGTATTTTATAATGTCTGATTGAAGCATGTTTATTGTACAATGCAGGTAGTTCGAACATTTTTGTTTTCTTGGTGTTGGTATACATTATCTTTTCTCATTCACGTTATTTTGTCTTGCTCTTGTTACGAAGAGTGATTTTGTATCATGTTGTGACACTTTGGGTATTCTGTTATGAACTCCAGATTTTCTCTAAATCTTATATTTAGCAATTCTTCTGGCATGGGATAGAGAATAATATTTGTCTCTTTACTGTACTGCAAGGATAAAAGTCCAGATTCTGGGCTGGGAATGTTGCTTAGCGGTAGAGTGCTTGCCTAGCATGCATGAAGCCCTGGGTTTGATTCCTCAGCACCACATAAACAGAAAACGCCAGAAGTGGTGCTGTGGCTCAAGTGGTAGAGTGCTAGCCTTGAGCAAAAGCTCAGGGACAGTGCCTAGGCCCTGAGTTCAAGCCCCAGGACTGGTAAAAAAGTCCAGATTCCCCAGTAAGTTTCCAACAAAACAGAAGTGTTACCTCATTGCTTCTTGACAGGTGTTGAAGTTCAAGTTCTCTACAGAACTTTTGCTTACACCACCCTGAGTAGAGGGTTGGGTGGCCACCTGACTGCTGCTACAATGTGGCTTCCATTGACATTAGGGGACATTTTTACTACTGGTGAGGGATGTAAGTCCCAGGTCTCCCTAACATCATGTAGTGAGAAGGATGGCATACATTGTTTTAGGGAGGCAAAAGTGTAAGTGTAGGCTCCCACTAGGTATTTGGTGATTGTAGCAGGGTTTTGACTGTGGTGTTTGGCAGGAATAAAACAGTTGTTTAGGCTTTGGGCTAGAGATCAGGCTCTTTGTTTTTTTTTTGTTTTTTTGTTTTTTGTCTTGGTTGACTTTTCTGTTTGGTAATCCATACTTATGGACATTACTAGGTTGTTAGCTTCTTCAGAATCTTACATATAATATATAAGGCAAAAAGGAAATGTATGAGCCAGGCACCTGTGGCTCACACCTGTAATCCTAGCTACTCAGGAAGCTGAGATCTGAGGATGGTGGTTCAAAGCCAACCCAGGCAGAAATAGTCTCTGTGAGACTCTTATCTCTAGTTGACCACTCAAAAACTGGACATGGAGCTGTGGCTCAAAATGGTAGAGCACTTGAGCAAAAAGAGCTCAGGGACAGTGCCCAGGCTAAGATCAAGCCCCATGAGTGACAAAAAAAATAAAAATAAAAAAGGGAAATGTAAGGAAGTCAAGGACTGTTATTCCTTAAATCCCATTCTGCCTTCTCTTCACTTTTCAATTTTCTCCTGCTTGTCTTATAATGTTTAGAGGTGTTTTTTTTTGCTGTTGTTGTTTTTTAGCTATACTTGTTAGCCTTTCCTCTGCCAACTTCCTACCCAGTCTATTGCCTTAGAAAACAAAACTGCTGGGCTGGGAATACGGCCTAGTGGCAAGAGTGTTTGCTTTGTATACATGGAGCCCTGGGTTTGATTCCCTGGCACCACATATATAGAAAATCGCCAGAGATGGCACTGTGGCTCAAGTGGCAGAGTGCTAGCCTTGAGAAAAAAGAAGCCAGGGACAGTGGTCCCTGGTGCTCAGGCCCTGAATCCAAGGCCCAGGAGTGGCAAAAAAAAAACAAAACAACCAAAACACACACACACACAAAACTGCTTTTTGCTAAAATCAGGCAACACAAGCCTTATCCTGAAAACATGTGACACAGGCTTTTGCCTGAAAACAGGTAACAAGGAATCTGCAATCTCAAATGGAATTTCAATTTTTAGTAGATATAATATGGAAAAGTACTCCACTTCCTCTGAACAGAAGTTGGATACAATTTTGTAAGCATATTTTTTCCCTTATGGATGCTTTCCAATCTACAATTTCATGTCCAAGCAGGTCCTTTCAAGAGTCCTGGACTTGCTCTCACTGTCCCTTTTTACTGAACTACCCTGCATCTTTGGCTCTGTCCAGTGTATATAAACCAGAGGTCTTTTTACTCTGTCCTTCTTTCATCTCATTTCTTTGGCTTCATGATGAAAACAGCTTTACTTGAGATACAGAGGTTGAATTTTTACTAGATGCTAATTTTAAAGATTTGCTAGGCCTCTGGTCCGATGCACATACCATATTTATACACAGATACATGGTTCAGAATCACAACTATTGGGACCACAATTTTGGAATACCCATAGAGTATGAGATGAAGGGCCAGCCAGGGGGAGCGTTAGCTCAGGAATGTAAGGGTCTGTGTCCTTTCCTTGACCTCAAGGTTGCTTATCTTTCAACCCTCGACTAGATTTTTGTAAATGAAAATGTTCTCTCTACCTACCTGCTTCTCTGGTAGCAAAGGGTGAAACTACTTCGATTTGAACTTCATGTTGATCACTTTGTAATGAATTTTAGAGATTTATGATCCCTGATTGAGAGGGAGGACAAGGGCAGTAAAGAGAGCATGTTGATTGGCATATGGGCCACCCAGTTATGGGCAGGGACTGACACAAGAACTGTTGAACTATGGAGTTGAAAGAGGAATCTTGGCAGACTGACTGCAAAGGAGATAATGTGCTAATTCCCCTTGGGGAATTCTGGCTGGCCCATGTTGTATTAGAGGCCATTATGTTGGATTTGATAGGGAATTATGCAACAGGAAATGCATAGGTAGTGGGACTTGGGAAATGTCACTATTGGATTCTCCTTGCCCTTTTTAAGGCTGAATGGGTGGCATGTTCAGTTACTTAAAGAAACAAATAGCAATAGGATGTTACTTTCCCTGAAAATGTAGCAAGGCTGGGCTGTGAGATCTCATTTTTCCAGGATGCTTCAGGAATACTTAAGCAGAGCTTTTTCCCCCCCCCCTTTTCCTCTTCTGTTTAATTAACATCTGGGGCCTGAAATAATGTGAAATCTTGACCTTAGAGATCACCGAATCCAATATCTCCTTCCCTTGCTTTCCCTTCCATGTCATTGGCCCACCTTACTTCCTTTTTAATAATGAGAAAAATTAGGTACATAGGCCTATAGTTGATGATATAGCCAGCGAGTGACAGAATAGAACTAGAACCTGTGCTATGTTTTTCTGTGGCATATTCTTTCCATCATACAAAGATGTCTGCAATGTCTCCAATCTACAAAATGAGATGCATGCTCATTTTTCCTCTCACATGTTTCTCTCTCTCACTTCATTTGTGCTTCTGACAGATGGTAAACAAACTCACTGTGTGGGCTTTGCTTCACTTAGAGCAGAGTAGGAGAAAGGTTTGTCAAGGATTGTTGACATGGAAAAAACAGGCACAGACCAAAAATCAATAAAATTAATGAAAAGTAACTTAGGTTTTATTAAATAAGAAAAACTAAAAAAACTAAAGCATATGATTTACTTAACTTTTAAGCTAGGGACAAGGGACATAAAATTCTATTTAGTAAACATGTCATGGTAGTAAAATTGTAGTGTCTGCCTTTGCTAAGTGAAATGGGGTCTCATTTTTATTTGTCCATTGTTTTGAAGTAGAAGACTTTTTTAAAAAGTCAATTTGGATTATTTAAAGAGGGTAAATATTTCTAGAAAGAGATGTTCTATTTTCCTAAGGACTAGAAGAACCACATAGATCATTCAGATCATTTATATTTTTCACTTTTGAGGAAAAATCCTTTTACTTCTTCCTCTGAAATGAGAAGTACAATTGAAGGGTCATGTTTCTTTGAACAAAAGAAGTCTGCTTTGCCACGATGTCTTAGCTCTTGTCTTCTTTAGGATGGCATATTAAAGGTGTTTGAAGTTGTGTTATGCTTTTAAACCTGGTGCAGTTACTATCATGGTGCTAGTGGGCATGGTGGTATGTGCCTGTAATTACAGCTACTCTGGCATTTGAGGCAGAAGGATTGCAAGTTTGAGACCAGCTTGGGAAACTCAGTGAGAACCTGTCTCAAACATAAAAATAAAAATGACTGATGGTATTAGATCAGTGTCAGAACACTTACCTGACTTTTGTGGTCTGTGGGTTCAGTTTTCAGTACTGAAAAAAAGTTAGTGGACTAAAATGCCATTTGGATGAGTTCTGGGTCTGGCAGGAAATTCTCTTTGCAATCTGCAGAAGGCAGCAGCATTTTGTACCTGCCATTCTTAACCTTTCCCAAATCTTTTTTTAATAGTATTATACTACAAAAAGCAAATTGATTACATACATGAAAGATAAATAAGGCTGAGACTGGCAGGTGTGTGGTGAGAAGTGGTTTTTTTCTTTGACTAGATGGATTGCTAATTGAATAGGTTATGTTCTACTTCTCAGCTCTTCACTTCCCTACTTCCCATCTCTAACACTCCCTATCTCCAGAACCCTTCGTGCAGACCTTAAAATAACACCATTTAATTCAGGAGTTCAAAGTATTGTTAGCAAGGGCAACAAGGGCAAATCAACCCTATGGGGGAACATTTTTCTTTTAGGTGAAGTTCTCTCTGTAAGGTGCTATGTTTTTCCCAAGTGATTCCCAAGTGTCTTCCTTTAGACAGAATGCCAGTGGTCCTCTATACATAGGCTGATCTGCTAAGTATCTTCTAGAAGAACGGAGTAGGTTGTGTGCCAGTCCAATGAAAGGACAAAGGAAAAGGTTTTCATTTCTAAGGGATCCTTTTTCTTTTATTCCCATGGAATGGGACTGTTTTTTTAAAAGACTGGCTCGGGGGACTGGGAATATGGCCTAGTGATAGAGTGTTTGCCTTGCATACAGGAAGCCCTGGGTTCAATTTCTCAGACCCACATATATAGAAAAAGCCAGAAGTGGCACTGTGGCTCAAGTGGTAGAGTACTAGCCTTGAGCAAAAAGAAGCCAGGGAGAGTGCTCAGGCACTGAGATCAAGCCCCAGAACTGGCAAAAAAAAAAAAAAAAGACTGGCTCAACTTCATTCTAGGTACTAGCTCTGTTACCTTAGGAAAGTGATTTACCTCCTTTAAGACAGAGCACTTGCTTATAAATTGTATGCCATAGCACCCTGTGATAGAAGTCATTGTTGTTCCAGTATAGATATTACTCAGGAAATTCTCATTTATCATTATTAATGTTTTCATCTATTTTCAAAGAGGCATGGAGGCCTGTTGATTATAGAATTGTCTTTCATTACCTACATTTGTGTCTTCTTTATGGAAACAGGAATACCCTGATCTTTAATACTTATTCATCTTGAACCTTCATGAGTGTTTTTGGTTTTCATTTAGGAGGTTAGCAGATATGTTAGCTTGTTTGTGAGATACTAGGACATTTTTCTGAGACAAGATCTTATGTAGCCCAAGCTGGGCTTTAACTCATTTTATTTCTATCTCTGTCCCTTGAGTGCTAAGGTTTCTGGCATCTGCCATCATGCATGGTTGGTACCAGATCTTTATTAGGTATATAACTAGCTCATGCATAGAATATATGTGATTAGAAGAGTTTAGGAATACCAATGAGAAAAAGTGTACTGTCCAATGTGACCAGTGGCCATATGCAGGGGATAAATGAAATTGTCCTGTGGTAGACTGGATAAGAGACGTTGTTAGAGGTGGTAGCTTGTATCTGAGACAATCTTGTTAGGAGGATCTGAGGAGATTATGTCACATAGGGCAGTGATTTTCAAACTTTGCTGTCAATCAAATTCTGGAGAGCTTTCCTAATATTCTGAACCAGAATCTTTTGAGAATGGGATTTGGAATCTATATGATTAAGACATGATTTTTCTGTAGCCAACCCACAGATCAGAGTCTATGAGCAGGGTTTCACGGTTGGTTTGGGAATGGAGTTCCTTCCTGAAGGCAAGATAGAGTGTGCTTAGGAAAAACAATGAGTTCTAAATGCAATGACCTTGTGGCTAATGGGGGAGGGGAGACTGAGCAGTGCAATTGTTCAGTGGAGTTGAAATGTTGAGCCATTGGTGTTGGTTTCTGGTGAGAACAAGATCTGACTGGGAATGAGTTACAAGGTTATTTCCTGACTACAAAGAGATTATGGAGGTGTTTGCCAGGTTTTTGCCTTTCCCTCTGGTTTCCAGTTTCCAGTTGATTAGAAGCTGCAGCTACAGGTGAAAAACTCACTGCTTCTGTTTTTTTAGCCAGGAGTGTATACTCCGCTGCTAACCTACGTTCTGGCCATATTACTGGCCATTTCCTCTCATCTTGATTTCAATGATTCTGCTTTGTTCCTCTGTGTGGTTGCTAGCCTTTCCCTATTGGTGCATTAATTCTGTTTGGTGTGGGTACGTTTTAGGCTTAGAAAGAGTAAATTATAGATGATGGAAATTTATTTCTCATATCTCAGGAGGGTTGGAACATCCTGGTGTCTTCAAAGATGGTGCCTTGTTGTTGTGTCCTTCCTGCCGAAGGGAAGGTCAAAGGATCTTGCTTCAGCCCTTTTTGAATGCTAATCCCAATCTTGGGGTTAGAGTGGTCTTGTCTTAGTCATTTGCCAAATGGACACATCTCTTAATGTTATCACACTGGGCAACATATGAAATTTGGGGAACATATAAACTCTGACCATACCAGTGTGTGTGCACAGGCATCTTTCCATTCAGACTTGTAGGACGAGCCGGATGCTGGTGGCCCACATCTGCAATCCTAGCTACACAGGAGGCTAAGATTTGAGGACTGTGGTTCAAAGTCAGCCTGGGAAGGAAAGTCTGTGAGATTCTTATCTCCAGTTAACCTCCAGAAAACCAGAAGTGGAGCTGTGTCTTAAAGTGGCAGAGCCCTAGCCTTGAGTGAAAGAGCTCACTCAGGGAGAGCGCCCAGGCCATGAGTTCAAGCCCCATGATCAACCAAAAAAATACGTAGGATGTATACACGTCTGCCTGGAAAACATCTGGAGATTTCTTTTAGGGTCTGAATGGTCTCCTTGTTTGTGAATGACTATTGGAAGAATATGGAAACATAACTGCATGCCGAGGGGAGGGGATCATATACCCTCAATATTAGTGGTCTAGAAAATTCTTATTTCAGGAAAACTTATGGCACTGCTCAGCAATACATTGTGCCCAGGAATGAGAATGGCAAAATGAAACTCACTGAAAGCTGTTGAATAATAGAGGTTATGAGCATGGGGAAAGTAAGCACAAGTGAAAGGGTCAATTTGATTAAAATACCATATTGTGAAATACCATGGTGAAACCCCTTGGTGCAATTAAAACATTTAAAATGAATGACAGGAATGCAAAACAGATCCTGTTTGGAGTGTTACTAGTGGAGGAGGGTGGGTGAATGGAGATGGTGAAAGAGGGTGAATTGTGGTCAACATACCTTACATACATGTGGAAAATGGAATGATGCTTGTTGAGATTGGTTGGGGGAGGGGAAGGAGAATAAGGGAAATTAACACAGGGGGTGAATCTTACCAAGGTGCATTGTACACATTGGACATGTCAAAATGAGATTTCTTCATACAACTAAGTGATTCTAATAAAAATATGAGTAAAATAAACCATGGAAAAGAGTGAGAACCTTAAGGAAAATAAAGATTGGTTAGGATTGGAACTTCTTAAAGTTTGAATCAGAACCTACAGGATCATGAAGGACATATGCAGAGGGCACAATCAGGCAAATACACACATTAGAACTAGCATTCAAACTCCATAAATTAGCTTGACCATTTTTGAATGAAAATCTCTGAACCAGTGTTTTTCAAAATTGGGTGCCTTTCAGCACTGCCTACGGGGCTGGTTAAATGGAGATTTCTGTGCTATCTCCAGAGTTTCTGATTCAGTAGGATCAGAATGAGGGATCAGATTGAGCCACGCCTGTAATCCTAGCTACTTAGGAGGCTGAGATTTTAGGATTACAGTTTGAAGCCAGCTGAGGTAGAAGAGTCTGTGAGACTCTTAGCTTCAATCAACTCCTCAAAAAAGCCGGAAGGGGCACAGTGGCTCAAGTAATAGAGCTCTAGCTTTGCGCACAAAGAGGCTCAGGAACAGTACTTAGGCCCTGAGCTCAAGCCCCAGGACCAGCAAAAATAATATATAAATGAGGGTACCTGAGGGTTTGTGTCTCCCAAGTTCCCAAGTGAAACCGGATCAATTGGCACTGAGAACCACTGGCGCAGGTGATCGGTTCATTTTATTTGTATTTTCGGTTTAAGCAGATGTTGCTAAGAAAGGAGCCTCTTTCCCAAACCCACTTAACTCCTAACACTGCTCCTCTACTCAAGCCCCAACAGTTTTGAGTGTCTTGTTGAATTTTCTTATCTTGGAGAGCTGAGAAGTCAACGCCTTTGGAAACAGAATGCCCGGGTGGATTGTGACACTGGTGGGAGCCGGTCAAAGGTCCCTCTGGCTGGGTTGGTACATGGAGCAGTGGTGGTGATGCGCCAGACAACTCGGACTTGCGTGGAAGCTCTTGCTGCGTCTGCTCTTAAACTCTGGCACCGCGTTGGTGGGGGTGTTGACAAGTGGTCGCCACAGGCGCCACGCCACCGGAGGAAAAGTACTCAAAGGTGCTCAGCTTGAGTCCGCAGCTCCGGTTGTCTGTGAGCAACGTCGATCAGTAGCAGGAGGAAGTTAATGAGTTCAAGTCCGATGTAGGCGATGTGGGACCCCAATGGAAACCAGCGAATCGTGTCTGGGAGTTCGGAGGGGAGATGGAAGAAGATCTTCTCTACTGACCGGTTCCTTCCAAGTCAGCGATGGGGGTGATGATAACATGGGCCTTGCAACGTGGCACATTGGCGTAGTCCTTTCTCCCTTCTCTTGGCTGATGGTGTGAGGAGTTGGATGGAGTTTCAGCATTTCTTGCCTGGTTTTTCCATGGTCGTCGCACAGGATAGCCACAGGATGACATCGTAGACGGTAAGGAAGGAGAAGCGGTCATCCCTAGCTGTCCAGGTGTATTCTCGCATCTCCGAGGTGGATGCATTGGCGGGATCCCAGTCCACGGACACTGGCAACACAAGGCATTCGGCGGCCAGACGTTTCCCGAAGGACAGGGGCTCGGGAATCTTCTGTGTGCCCACAAACCACTGGGTGTGGCGGAGCAGGGATGGTGTCGAGAAGCTGAGTGGCAGCAGGGTGAGGACGACAGGCAGGCAGGCTGGTTGGACAGAGACGCCCTTCGGGAATTCCATCTTCGGGGTGACACGAACATCTTGAGTCTGCTGAGGAGGATCTCACATTCACTGAGTAAGCTCAGAGGTGAGGCGCGTTCGGTTTCTGTCCGCCGGATCTTTTTCAGCTGGGTAAACTAAAGCTGAGTGGTAGGATTCGCAGGACCCCTCCTGCCTGCAGAGGAGTCGGGTGGTGAGTGCCAGGCTTGGGGAAGATGCAGAGGATGTACCCCCTGGCTTGGGTGGGGCTCGATGACTCATGAGTTTTTTTTTTTTTATGATGTCACAGTGGCCGGCTGGGACCTTCCTGCTGCCCCACCCTTCTCCCCTCCCCCACAAGGGCCAGGTTAAGTGACCTACGTTGGGTGCTTGTCAAAGGCTCAGGTATTCCCTGAGGTGTCTAGATCAGTGTGTCTTTATTTATTTATTTATTTATTGAGCTGGTCCTGGGGCTTGAACTCAGGGCCTGCCTGCGTGTTGTCTCTGAGGTTTTGTGCTCAACTCGGACTCTATCATTTGAGCCACAACTCCACTTCTGGCTTTTTACTGGTTCATTGAACATAAGAATCTTACAGGCTTTCCTGCCCAGCTTGACTTTGAACCACAGTCCTCAGATCTCAGGCTTCTCAGTAGCTAGGATAACAGGACTAAGCCACCAGTGTGATGATAACCAGCTCAGTGGGAAGTCCCGGCCCCCGGCTGGCTGCCGTCTCCATCAGGCGGGTTGGGTCGCTGGAGGGGGTGGAGCTGGAGGGGTGGGGCTGGGGCTGAAGAGGTGGGGCTAGAGGGGATGGGGCTTGAGGGGGGTGAGGCTTGGGGGTGGGGGCTGGAGGGGTGAGGCTTGAGGGGGTGGGGCTGGAGGGGTGGCTGGACTGGTGGCTGGAGGGGGTGGGGCTCGAGGGGGTGAGGCATCAGAGCAGTTTGGAGACATTGGAGCAGGGGCGTGGCAGCCTGCATATATATGGCTCGTGTTCCAAGGTGTTTGTGTGTGAATGAGTGTGTGTGTGTGTGTGTGTGTGTGTGTGTGTGTTTTGTGAGACAGAGGAAGGAGACTGAAGCAGGGAGAGGTGCCTCCTGGAGAAGCAGAGCGAAGCGGAGAGACCTTGAGGCTGGAGCCTGTGGACATGCCTGAGGAGAGGCAAAGCCTGAAGGAAGGAGGAATAGAAAGAAGCTTGCTTCCTTGGAGGCTTGGAGGTTTGGAAGTAGAGGCTACTCTGAGTTCTGGGTTACAGGTTCTCCGTAGATAGTCCAGGACAAGGTAATTGCAGGCCTAAGGTGTTGGAGGTGGAAGCTGTTCTGGTTCTGGGTTCTGGATTGTAAATGAAACTCATTTGTAAATAAAACTCCTTTGCCACCTTTAGCCATGCCTCCGTGGATTTTTCTCCCTTTCAGATCATTATAGAAGGGATGAACTTAATCAGATAACAGTGAATAGTGCTGACCGGCTGGAGGGTTTTGTATTGTACATAAGAATCAGCAGGAGCTTATTCAAATGCAAACTCTGAGGGGGCCCCCAAGTGGCTCTAGGTGAGGTCAACTAGAGGACCCTGGATTGTAAATTCAAAGTGAGCCACATCATCTAAAAATCGTCGACTAGCTGCATTTCATAACCCAACAGTAATATCTTAATTAATCCTTGCTTAAAGTACAACGTAGCTCCTCAAACAATAACATTAGTGTTAGGAAAATGGAAGAGGAAGTATGGAAACAGGCCTGACTCCATCTTCCACAGGCCAGGGCTGTTTATTGACATATAACAGGGAGGGGCATTGCCTTCCCAGGCTTGGAGACTGTGCAGAGATGGGACAGGAGTTGGATTTTTGATGAGGTCTGAGCAAGGAGGCAGAGGTTAATGAAAGAGTATTAGGTCTAGGGAGGTGGGAGGCTTTTCAGTTCGGCCCACACTGGAATGTTTACAGCCAGGCTTAGGTAGATTGCTCTGCCTGTGTCAGGCAGTCTGCATATATCTTTGGTGGTTTACCTGGTGTCTGTATGCACCTAGGAAAACAGGGTGAGGGTCAATCCTTCATGTTCCATCTGTGAATACATAGAATGGGCCAAGAAGGGTAAGTCTTGCAGTCAGATCTAATGAAAAAATGCACTGCTTCCATCTTAGCATTAAAATTTAAATGAATGAAGACTAAAAGTGTGGAACGAATGCAGTTCCTCAGTTGAACACTCCACAGGTAATCATACATGGTGGCTCATGGATACTGAAAGAATGACAGTGCAGAAACTGCCATTCTAGAGGATTCCTTCCTCTTCTTCACTACTAATACCTACGAATTCCTCTTCTTACTGTAATTCCTAGAAATCAGAAATAACTTGAGGACACTTAATTCCAGTCTCAACACGCTGCCATTCCAGCCCCATTGCATTCTCTTTTCTCTAAGCTTGTGTCACGTGCTTGGTTTGGCCTATGGTTCAGATTGGCTTGTTTCTTTTTCTGTGGAAAGGCACTTTTAATGAACAGTCTGGGGCCAATGACAGCAAGCTGGTGAGGAAGTAGGATGCAAATGATGCTGCTGCTTCTTCCTTCTGCTGCTGCCATTGTAATTGCTTCCAGGAACAGGTTGATGACAATCTGTTTCATTGAAGACATCTCTAAAGCTGTTTCCAGAGGCACTTCTGGGACAAGCAGGAACAAATCCTACTAGAGTTTTCTGATGCCAGCATACTACCATGGGCATCTTGAGTACAGCACTGAGGCTACAGCTCAGCCCTCTGCTCCAAATGTAGGCCTGTAGGAAGAGAGTTTGGCTAATTTCTCAGTGGTACACTGAAGCCTTCTCCTATTAGTACATTATAGTCTGCCCCTTCCTTCATATCTATTCCTATTTGTTTAATGTATTTAGGTGCTTTATATTAAGTACACACCCATCATAATTGTTAGGTCTTCTTGATGAATTGACCCTTTATTCCAAATTTTGATTATCAAACTGATGTACAGAGAGGTTACAGTTTCATATGTTAGGCATTGCTGACCCTTTTATCATTATGCAGTGCCTCTCTTTGTCTCTCCTAACAACAGATTTAAATTCTACTTTGATGTAAGTAGAGTGACTGCTACTGTATTCTGGTCAACACTTCATTACTGACATTTTATTTTTATGAGTACATATTGATTGTTCAAGGGGGTTCATTATAATAGCTCCATATATGCATTCACTGTTATCTGATTAAGTTCATCCCTTCTGTAATATTCCTTCATCCTTCTTCCCCTTCAAATAATGTCAAAAGGATGCATTGTTCTAGTTTCATACATGTTTATAAAGTATTTTGCCCATATTCATTTACCCTCATTTGCCCTCTCTGTTGGCTCTCCCCCTTCCTTCTGGTATCCAAAGACAACAGAATCTGTTATAAATCATCATTCACTGTCTTCAGTATATACTAATTTTACAAAGAGGTTTCACCATGGCAATTCACACACAAATATTATACTTTAGTCAGATTAACCCCATTTTCCCTATTTGCCATCTCTTTCCACACTCCCCTTAATCATCTATTGTCCAATAGCTTTTGGTGTCCTTATGTGCCATCTTCATATTCAGACGCAAGGTATTTCTATATTATTTTACCTTACATTTCCTTGCCCTCTGTCTCCTCCTTACATTATATATGTAATATATATATGTATATTACATATATATGTAATGTATAATATGTAATGTATATATATGTATTATATATATCACATATATAATGTGCTTGGCACTGGCAGCTCATGCCTATAGTCCTGGCTCCTCAGGAGGTTCAAAGCCAGCCTGGGTAGGAAAGTCTATGAGACTCTTATCTCCAAGTAAACACCAAAAAAGCCAGAGTGGAGTTGTGGCTCAGAGTGGATAAGCATCAGCCCAAGCCCTGAGTTCAAGCCCTATGACCATCACCAATGATATGTGTGTATATATCTCTAATATAATGAACGTATATATTCATATCATTATCTGTATGTATATACCTATTGTATATGCAAATCTTTTAGGACAAAATTGTTTTCTGTTCAGAGTTTTTTCTTCTATCTTGCTGTCTTGTGATTTGATAACTTCTTGTAGTGGTATACTCTGTTTTTTTTTTCCTCTTTGTCTTTTATAATCTAGTATATGTTTTACATATTGGTTACCATAAATCTATGTACAACATCTTATAGGAATCTATTTTAAGTGGATAGCTTACCTTCTTTGAGTGCCTACACAAGTTTTACAGTTTTACTTCTATTCCTCTATATACTCTGCTATTGATGGCAGAATGTACATTTGATTATACTGTGTATCCGTTAACAAGTTATTGTAGATGTATTTTTTTTCCAATACTGGGGCTTGAACTCTGGGCCTGGGTGCTATCCCTGGGCTCCTTTTGCTCAAGTCTAGCACTCTAACACTTTGAGCCATAGCACCACTTCTGTTTGTTTTCTGTGATTAATTGGAGATAAGTCTCACAGATTTTCCTGTCTGGGGTTGGCTTCAAACCTTGATCCTCAGATTTTAGCCTCCTGCATAGCTAGGATTACAAGTGTGAACCACCAGCACAAGGCTACAGACCTATTTTTAATACTTTGGTCTTTCATCTTTTACATTATAGATGAAAGTGATTTACACATCCCTGAGTTAATTTTAAACCCAAAGTATTCTATTCTACTTAAATTTTGTTTTTAGTTTTTATGCAAGCACAGGGCCATCTAGAGAATTTTTTCCTGAGTTTATCCACAGATAAACTGTATAAAAGCTAGGTGAGTACTTTTTTTTTGTCAGTGTGCATGTAAAATAGAGATGACCTGGGACATGCCAACATTTAGAAACAAAAGAAGAAAAATTAGTGAAAAAAAAACAACAGGAAGAGGCCAATGAGTTGGGAGGAGGAAACCTGGTTAGTAGGATGCAGAGAAAAAGGATTTCACAGAAGGAGGAAATTGATTTGTGAGCTTGGATATTGCCCAGTGCTTAAATAAGATGAGGACACAAATATTTTAATTCATTAGTAGTATGGATACTGTTGATAATCTTGCAAGGGTATTTTTGGTGGAGTTATAGGAATATAAATCCAATTGGAGTGGGTTGAGTTTACAAACAAATGTGAGGAAACTGAGACAGTGATTTGAGACAATACATTTTTCAATGATAAAGAGAATCCAGACAGTAAGAAGAAAAGAGCTATGTCATAAGAGGTCCACAAGCCTTAAACCAGAATAAATTGGTGATGCATAAGAGAGCTTAGGTTCAAGAATATCATGAAGTAGAAAAAAATCCTTGAAGACTCCAGGACTAGTCCTTAGTGAGTACCCTCAATTCATCAGAGGCTAGGATTTCTTTCATCCTTCTCCCTCCTCTTACTTAGGCACTTGTAATCTCCATTGTAAAGAAAAAGATAACTCCTGCTGTGTAATGACTACTAGACATGAAATGTAATAACTATCCTTTACTTGCCTGACTGATCTTTTACTATTATCAATTTTACAAAGCTGGTGCTTTGGGGTGTTGGCACTGTTATTTGTGCCGGGCTTGGGTCGCCTCCCCTGGCGTGAGGATTCAGGCTCTGCTCTCCTCTAACCGCTCCCTTTCTCACCCTCTCCCCTGGTCACCCGACCCGCAGGTAAGGCCAGAGTGGAGTGTGGGGGGTGGCTCAGGAAAGACCTCAGGTGCACGCGGCCATACGAGATTGCTTTACCTCCCTCCTTACCCGTGAAGAAAGTCAGACATACGCTTCAAGAGCAAATCTGATTTAATAAGGGAGGGGCTAGCAGCTGATAGTAGATAGCGATGAGAAAAGGGGTCATCGACCAGAGAGCTGGTGATAGGCTGGCGAGCTTGTCATAGGACCCCATCATGAGCTAATGTCACTTGGATAGCGCCACCTTAGGGGTGAAAAGCCCGCGAGAATGGGGAACACATGGGCTGGTGAGAAGGTTTGGGGGCTGGTTGCAAAGCCAGTTCTTCTGGTTCCGGACCCAGAGAATTGTGGCCTGCTTCCACATTCCCCCAGGGCTGGTGAAAGGGCGGCGTCTTGGGAGCGCTCCCCTTTGCCCTTCCCCCTCAAGGCCAAAGCTGAACCCCAACAATTTGTGCACTTGATTTTTTCCCCAGTCCTAGGGCATGAACTCAAGATCTAGGAGCTGTTCTTGAGTTCTATTATACAAGGCTAGCTAGCATTCTATCACTTGAGCCACAGCTCCACTTCCAGGTTTTAGTGATTAATTGGAGATAAGAGACTCATGGATTTTCCTGCCAGGGCTGGCTTTGTACCATGATCCTTAGATCTTAGCCTCCTGGGTAGCTAGGATTACAGGTGTGAGCCACCAGTGCCCAGCTTTTTAATGTGCTCTCGAACAATAGTATCCATATTAAGATCTGAGTTCTATGTTTTACATATGTAAATAAGATTTAAGTTTTATGGATTTTGTGAGCTAGTGAAAGACAATAATGATATTCAAGATAACATGCTATCTACCATTGATATGGTAGATACAATGTGCCATGCATTTCTCTAATTCTTTTTTCGTTGGTCATGGGGCTTGAACTCAGGGCCTGGGCGCTGTCCCTGAGCTCTTTTTGTTCAAGGCTAGTGTTCTACCACTTTGAGCCACAGTTCTACTTCCAGTTTTTGGGTGCTTAATTAGATATGAGTCTCACAGACTTTCCTCCCCAGGCTGGCTTCAAACCCTGATCCTCAGATCTTAGCCTCCTGGGTAGTTACGATGACAGGCATGAGCCAACCACCCCTGGCTCTATTTTATATATAGTATATTGATATTATTGTTATTCCATTTTTACAAATTAGAAGATTTGGGTGTTAGGATGGCATGCATATCAAGGTAGCTGATTCCAAGGTAAAATCTATACATTTATTATTAAAATGTATTGCTTAGTATATTTTAAGGTATTGATTTGTCTATGCTATAACAAGATACCTGAGAGTGAGTACTTTATAGGAAAAAGAGCCTTATAGAGCTCACAATTTTGGATACTGAAAGTCCAATATAGAGTGAGTTTATCTGTTTAGCCTCTCATGAGGGTCCCCTAGCTGTGTCACAACATGGCAAAAAAAAACTGGTATGGGAACTGGCCATGTATAGAAGCAGCCAAAGGCATGAGGTGGCCTATTTTTGTAGCAAACATTGTCACAAGAACTAATTCACTATGCAAGACCAGCACGGATCTCTCTCTCTCTCTCTCTCTCTCTCTCTCTCTCTCTCTCTCTCTCTCTCTCTCTCTCTCTCTCATCTGTTGATCTGTTGTGAGGCTTGAACTCAGGGCCTGGGCACTGTCCTTGAGCTCTTTTGCTCAAGGCTGGTGCTCTACCATTTTGAGCCATAGCCCCCACTTCCAGTTTTTGAGTGGGTAATTGGAGATAAGAGTCTCACAAGGACTTTTCTTCTCAGGCTGGCTTTGAACTGGGATTCTCAGATCTCAGCCTCTTGAGTAGCTAGGATTATAGGTGTGAGCCACTGGTGCCTGGCTCAACATGGATCTCTTTTAAATGAGGTGGCCCCATAGCTTAACTATCTTGCACTAGGCCCCAACTCTTGAAGTTTCTGCAAGCTTAACACCACCACACTGGGGACTAAGCTTCCAGTATATGAGCCTTTGGGAGGACACACTCAAACTATCCAAATGATAGCAGGGACTCATTGAGCCTTGCACACTCATGACAGTTCCAATCCTTAACTAAAATTTTAAAATGTATATTTTGAACAGACCACAGCTGAGGTTTTGTTCCAACTGTCTCCTCACAGATTATTTTCATGGGCTTCCATCACAGTTACTACCTATTAAAGTTGGAATGTTAGCAAGACTTTCAACATTTCTTTGGATTTTCATATAACTTTGGAAGGATTACCTTACACTTCTTCAACATCACTATCATCTTCAAAGTGCTATAGAAAAGTGGTCTTTTAAGTGGTCTCTGAAAGTCCAGGGATCTGGAAAATTGGCCCCAGCTTCATTTCACCTATGTTTTTACTAAGTATCCATTATTGATACAAAGCCTTAGCTGGCATTTCTTGGATGTTTGAGTCCTGACTGCAGTCCCACCTGTTCTGAAGTGAAAATTCAATCCAGAGACTTCTATTTCAGCTTCTCTATTGCCACCTTCTGGAATGGGGCAGCCCTCCCTCAGCTAGATAGCCAGATAACCAGCAGTTGGAGAGCACCAACCTCTCTAGTAGCAGAGTAGGCTATTCACATAGGATATGTGAATACCATTCATTTCTAGTTTAATCAGAACTTCTTTCTCCAAACCAGTGCAGAGGGAAATGTTTGGGAGAGGGGAACCTCAGTTGTCTTTAAGGCCCCAGCTATAGCACCCACTGAAAGGCCATTGCCTAGGATGCTATTAGGCTTGTAGCTAGGTGAAGTGTATCATATCGGAAAGGCTCATGAGTCAAATGATTGGTGAAGAGGAATGAAAGTGAGGAGTGTAAGTAGTCAAAGAATAAGCACGTTTCACTTCATTTCCAGATTTTAGAGGACTGCAGTGGCCTAGAAAAAAACCAATACTAGGCAAGGCTGAAAGAAGAAGCTCCAAGTTGAGTGTCAAAACTCAACAGTGAACATTGCTTCTTTCCTTTGTGATTTTCCAGTGGTCTCCAGGTAAGTCTGAACTACAGTGGGCCACTTGCACAGCTGGTGTTTCCTGAGGTTTCTGTTCTCTTTTTTTTTTCCCTGGTGGATTCTATCCTTAGACATGATATCCTTGGACTGGGTGACCTCCAGTACTTGGCCTTAGTCTTAAGAGTTGTTGGGTAGACCAAATGGAATATTCATGTGCAAACTTTGTGATATAAATCAAGTGGGAAAAATCCATTTTAGTGTGGTCATTGTGTCAACCCTTATTATTTCAGTTCAGCATAGCCACACATATAAATCTCCTTTAGGGAACCAGAAAAAGGGATACATGAAATAACATTTCTAAGAAGCATGGTCACTTGCTCCTATTAATAATTGCTACTTGCAAAGCTTGGAAGTGCTTAAGATGTTCATATTTTTTGAACGATTGACTGGCTCCTTTATATATATGCAAAAAGAAAGCCCAGTAGGGAGAGGAAATCGTCTGTTGCTGCAGAAACGTGAAAGTCACATTTTTGGCACTGTTCCCTAGTTGATGTCATTCTGGGGAATGTGCTAAAGGCCATGATTTTCCAGAGGGAGAAGACATTTTTTTTTCATAGCCGGCTGTTTGTGGGCACTCATTGACCCTTCTGAAGTTAGGCCAAAACCAAGCTGGGTCTTTTTCTGCCTTGTTTGGCAGCACCAGACCATGCCTACTTTGAAGCAACAATCTAAAACTTTTGCAGCTCCATCACTGTGCTTGGCCACACCCCATACCCTCTTATATCTTTTAAAGTATCTCTTCAGGAGCCTTTCAGCTCTTGGCCTTTCCACAGGCTGCTGAGAAGGTTGGTTTTCCCCTGCTGTGTGGTAGCACTAAAGGCTGCCAGTGTGTGTGTGTGTGTGTGTGTGTGTGTGTGCGTGTGTGTGTGTGTGTGTGTGTGTGTGTGTGTGTGTCTATGTGTACTAGCCAGCCCTGAGCTAACTACTGAGGTAGACCACAGTAGAGTGTGGGCTGGGGCTTGGACACAGCTGTTCTCATTCTCTTAAATAGTCCTGGAGCAAAATGGGCTATAGACTCCATTGGCATCTGGGAATAGTTTCTACCCCTATCCCTTTCCTCCTTGCCTAGACTGATCTCTGGATTGCTGTGTAGAGCTTCCCAGAGAACTTTGAAGAGCCACTTGCTATGGTCTTTAGGGCTTTACTTGGGTTTATCTAGCATAAAGAAAGAGGTCTTTGCATCATGGAATTGACTAGTCTGAGTCACACCAGGCCACACCTAGGTTTTTACTATTTGTCACACCTGCTTAACACACAGGTAGACACATAAAATTGACCATCATTCCCATATCCATGCATTTACTAAAACTATAGAGTATATCTCTTTTGTCATGTGCCTTGAACTAAAGCTCTCATTGGCTCTGTATTGTAGGTTCCTCTGTTTCAGGCCTTTCTGCTTAGCATTTTTGGGGGGAACAGAGTCTTGTTATATATTACCAGCTGACTTTGAAGCCCAGGAAGACCTCAGTTCATGATCTTCCTGGCTCAGCTTCCTAAGTGCTGGGATTGCAGGTGTGCATCAACATGCTTGGCTTTCTGCTTCAATCTTAATCTTATCTGAGTATATTGGAAACCATCTATACTGGTATTAGAACTAGGAAATTGAAAGGGAATACCAAAATCGAGAGACACAGGGTAAAAAAAGACAAACAACTACAAAAGCAATACTTGCAAAACTGTTTGGTGTAAGTGAACTGAACACCTCATGGGGGGAAAGGGAAAGGGGGAGGAGGAAGGGGGAATGAGGGACGAGGTAACAAACAGTACAAGAAATGTATCCAATGCTTAACGTATGAAACTGTAACCTCTCTGTACATCATTTTGATAATAAAAATTTGAAAAAAAGATAAACATCTCTTGATGTTTACCTCTAAGACTTGACTCCAACTTTTATCTCCTACTTTCCCCCAATTTTTTTATTTTTTGTGCTAGTCCTTGGGTTTCAACTTGGGGCCTGGGCACTGTCCCTTAGGTTTTTAGATCAAGGGTAGTACTCTACCAGTGAGCTACAGCTCCACTCCCAAACTTACCCTTTATCCTATTTATAGCCATTTATTCAGAATTATTAGTATTCTAGTGTAGGAATTTGTACCAAGCATAGTGATGCCTAGAGAAAGAAGTGATTAGATCTGCCCCAGGAAATTAAAAAAGATATTACAAATGAGATGATGTTCAAAGTTGGGTCTTGAAGATTCAAAAAGGAGTCCATGGTGAAAACATAGTTCAGACAGGAGAAGAAGGAGGAGAATGATATTTTTCTGGAGGCCTACTGAGTTCTTACCCATCTCTTGGGATGTGGTAGCTAGAGCTTTTCCTACATCTTCATTATTCCCGCATCCTACCATAAGCTTTCTTGGGGTAAACTGCACCATGAGGTCTAGCTCTGAGAAAGGGGCACAGTTGAGAATTACTTACCCTAGGGGATCATCAATAGGGGGTATCTAAATCAATCCATTTATTTTTATTGGTGACGGAATCTGAAACCATAAATGATGAAGGGAAATACCCAAGACTACACAGCCAGTTAGTGGCAGAGGTAGAATTAGGGAGACATCTGGACTATTATCTCAGTAGGCTGCATTGTGGTCATGGCATATCTTGATTGCCTTTTGATCTCCTGCAAACTTTTATTCCTTCTCTGCATTTTAGTTCTTACTTTCCCCATCCAAAAAATAAGGCAGAGTTAACTAGTAGGTTTCTGTATATAGCCCTTATTGTCAGGGACATTTGGCCACTAGTGTGCTTAGAAGAGTCACCTTTCCTTTAAAAATCACATTTTTACAATCTATAATTAGTTGTTCAAAGGAATTACCATTCAACAAATCAGTTTATAAGTACAATGCATTTTCATTCATATCACCCTTTTCATCCCCCATTCCTTCCAACTTCATCCTTTCCCTTAATTTTGTTAGTTTTTCATAGGGCATGCATTGTATAGTATGACTGAATTCTTCCCCCTTCCACTCTTCATTAGCATCACCTTTTTTGTCCATTATCTAAGAGTACAGAGATATGTAAGAAGCTGTCAAAAAGTGCTGAAAATGCTGGATGCCTATGGCTCACACCTGTAATCCTAGCTATGAAGGCTGAGATCTGAGAATCACAGTTTGCAGCCAGCCCAGGCAGGAAAGCCTGTGAGACTCTTATCTCCAATAACTACCAAAAAGAGTTGAAAGTGTGCCTGTGGCTCAAAATGTAGAGCTCTAGTGTTGAGCAAAAAAGCTCAATGATAGCACCCAGGCCCTGAGTTTAAGCCCTAGGAACAGCACACATACACATAAAAAGTGCTTTAAAATGTAGTGGATTCAGGCTCTGAAGGCTTCCTATTGGCTTAGAAATAGATTTGTATTCTAAATGGCCTCTTATTTTTCATGTGATTAAATTGAGGCCTGAGTTGCTGTAGTTCTCTTGAAAAAGTTGGGATGATCTGGGTTTAGATTCCAGAGCTTCTGACTCTTTGTGCCCATACTGCTTCACTGAGCTGATTATGCACTGGCCAGAGAAGTTCCTAAAGGACTAGAAGCTCACGAGTCTGTTACAAATATAGTCCAGTTGCAATGTGGGCCAGATTGTTTGCAGATGGCACTAATGAAGGAACAGGGTCCAGGGTTTTGAGAGAAGAGGAGAGAACAGTGGGCTCCTCACATCCTTTTTGGATGTTTTGGGGGTTCCTTAAGTCTGAACCCCAAGATGAGTGGAGGCTCAGGGACTATTTTTCCTCACTTTCCTTTATTCAAATTGCTTTCTCTTCACACAGTCTCTCCTTTCATCTCCTTTTGCCTCCTTTCCTAACCTACCTCCTTCTACTTTAAAACAGAGATAATTGTCTCTGGGTTGGTTTACCTCCACTTAAAAAAAAACTATGCCTTATAGTCATTCTTTAAAAGGAACAAAACATCTCATAAACCACTTTTGCATTTGCTTTTAATTTCATGCTGTTTGAGATTAATTGATTTTGTGCTCTCCCATAATGCTCTGGTCAGGAAAGGAGACAGATGAAGGCCAGCTTCTTCTTTTTTGGAAAAGAACTCAGCTTATATCAAATAGAGGGCCTTTCTTATCTGTTGTTCTTTGGGTTGCTTCAAGTTGTCTCCAAGTTACTGATGTTTCTTCCCTGTGGCCACCCACATCCAATGGGAAGATGAGGGAGACGAACTTTAGTTGTGAACCTGTTAAATTCGAGAGTTCCACTTTACAATGGAATGCCGATATTG
This sequence comes from Perognathus longimembris pacificus, assembly GCF_023159225.1. Taxonomy (NCBI): domain Eukaryota; kingdom Metazoa; phylum Chordata; class Mammalia; order Rodentia; family Heteromyidae; genus Perognathus; species Perognathus longimembris. Next base: position 56,892,811 of record NC_063188.1, read on the forward strand.
AGTAGGCTATTGGGTATATTAATATGGAATAGTTTTTGTGCCAGTACTGTGGCTTGTACTCAGAGCCTCACATTCTCCCTTGGGTATTTTGCTCAAGGGTGGCACTCTACCACTTAGCCCATACCCCTATTTTCCCCAGTTTCCACACATTAAAAGTTGAGGGCATTGGTTTGTGTCTGTGATTTTTAAATATTTTTTAAAAAAGAATTATTTTTGCTGGCATCAGGATTTGTATTCACAGCCTTAACCTTACTAGGCTTCCTTGCTTGGCTGGTGTTATACTATTTGAGCAATTCTTCTACCTTGCCTTTTTGTTGATTATTTTGAAAATGGAGTCTTGTGGACTTTTCTGCCTTTATTTTGAACTGTGGTCTTCTGGCTCTCAGCCTTCAAAGTAGCTATGATTACATGCATGAGCCACCAGCATGCAGTTAAGAAACCTATTTTAAAAGTGACATTGGTGTAACTTCTCTGACAATCAAGTTAGGATATGGGAGGGGATAGAAGCTTAGGTCACCTGAGAGGCATCCATGGAGCCACTTCTGGTGACCCCTGAGACACCAAAGAATGCAGTTTGATTTGCAACTAACAGAGCTCTACTAACTTAACTTCTAAAAGGTTTTTAAAAAATCTTGACATTCTGGGGCTGGGAATATGGCCTAGTGGCAAGAGTGCTTGCCTCATATATATGAAGCCCTGGGTTTGATTTCCCAACACCACATATATAGAAAACGGCCAGAAGAGGCACTTTGGCTCAAGTGGCAGAGTGCTAGCCTTGAGCAAAGAGAAGCCAGGGACAGTGCTCAGACCTTGAGTCCAAGGCCCAGGACTGGCACACACACACACACACACAAATCTTGACATTCTATCATTTGAGAGTTCTCTTGGCATTGGTTCAAAGTCCAGGGTTCTTTAAGGGGTAGAATAGTAAATACACAGGGCTTTGTGAACCAGTGTGGCCTCTGTTGTCACCATTGCTGCTGCTGCTGCCACCACCCCCACTTTCTTCTAAAATTCCACTAAAATATATTTTTAAAATTCTTATCTCATCAGCATTAGAACAACAGGCCATCGACAAAATCCAACCTGTCAGTCATAGGTTGCTGACCCTTGGATAATCAGTGATGTGACCTAAGAATGAGTTCCCTGTCCATGTGACTCGCTGCATGGTGTGGACAATGTAGGCCATCCTTCATCCCCAACAAGACACTTGTTTATAGCCTGTAGTTTCCAGACTGCTCTTGGCTGGGCCTGGAGGCAGGGGTAGGTACAGGTCACAGGTGGAACCTGAGCTCCAGTCCCATCTGGGGCCCTGCTTGAAGCAAACTAGCCCCCCCTCCGCCTTTGGCAGGGCTGGGCCATTTCATGTGCACACAGCCTCAGGGAAGGCAGAACTAGTAACAGTGGCCCAAGCTGGATCGGAGCCAAGAAGGGTGGCTCTGTTGCAGGCACAGCTGGGAGGGGGTGGGAACAAAGGGGATCATCTAAACATCACAGTCTAGGCATGGAGGAGAGGAGGCCTAATTGGGATCAGATGTCTCTACAGAGCAATAACACTGCCACCTGGTTATGAGCATCTTAGCTTTGCAGAACCCAAAGGGCTTTTCCAGACAACATTTAATTCATCTTCATTGTACCCTTGGGAGGGAAGGAGGAAGGGGAGGGGGTTAAACTGTGATGAAGAAGAAAGAGTTCTGGCTTAGGAGTCTGGAACCAAAGCTTGGTCACTGGTTTTCTCAGGTAGCCTTGGACAAGTCTCTTCCACTTGCTGGGCCTTATTTTCCTCATTTGTAAAGGGTAAGGTTGAACCAGATTGGTAGTTCTTAGAGTATGATGTCCAGATCAGCAGCAGCACTTGTTCCTTGGAACTTGTCAGACATGTCAATTGTCACACTTCGTCCCAGACCCAGAAAATCAGAAACTCAAAATCACTTTTAACAAGTCCTCCAAGCAAAGAGAATCACTAAGACTTTCCAGCTTTGATTCTCTGATTGAATGAGATAGTGGATATAAAAAATACATCCCAAACTTAAATTATGTCCTATATATTTTAAAGATGGCAATGGGGATGGGGACGTTGATGTATCAGATGATGCTCCTGTTGAATTTATGCCATATGCTAACAACCAGCCCCTCACCCATAATCCCCAGTGAAGACTTTCTCAGAGAGATACCATCAGGAATTCATTCACTGTATGAGTAGGTAGTTAGATAAGTCAAGCTGTTTCACAGAAATTCCAAAAGAACTCTCAATCTACCAGAGACTAGGCCCAGCTATTATTAGAGATGAAAGGGTGAAGAAAAGCTCACTGTAGGTTAGGGGTGATGGCACTGGAAAGAATCCCTAACATTAGTGATGATGGTGATGGCAGGAGCCCTGAGGAATGGAGAAAGGTTTCATCACTTTCCAGGAAGTTCAGGGGACATTGGGGGGAGGAATGAATTTGAAAAGGAAGGCACAAAGGCAGAAAAAATAGCATATGACATCAGCTTGTATAGTATTAAAACCAGAAGAATCCTTATGTTTATCTAGAGTCCTGGCTGATTCAGTGGGTGTTGGCTATCACTTCAGTCATGTCCTTCTCACTCTGGAAACAGTAAAAGAAAGAAAATAAGTGTAGGGGACAAACCAGGAGAAATTACCCTGTGTTCTAGAATTTAAAAGTAAGTCATTAAAATATTTATAACTTAATTTAGGAACAGATTGACTTTAACATACATCCTGAGTAATTGCAATACTACAGGCATTATGTTTGAAGAAATGACTTACATAAATGATCATAAAAAAGAAGTGAATGGTTGAGTTGGGACTGGAATCCAGTTCTAACTTTTACTTCAGTGAATCCTTCATGCAAATTATATTTGCTATGAGATCTGTGGAATGGAGTCCTTTATTCATAAAAATAGAGTTTAGAAAGCATGTGTTTGAGGTACCATTGGAAGGATTCTAGAGCAATGCTATTCAGAGTATGGGCTGTCAAATTAATGCTCTTGAAATTTGTTCTGGAGACAATAGATGCTGCTGAAGGTCCTGGAGCTGAGGTATTGCCTGACATGCAATTAAATAAGGCTGACCTACTAGGGTAGCACAGTGAGTTGGAGTGGGAAAGTACTTGGTAAGAGCAAAAAACCCATAGAAAAGTTTTTCAAAGAAGAAATCATGATTGTAGGCTCTACATGCCACAGACCCATTCTCCATTCCCCTGCCTTGACCACATCTGTATTCTTACCAGAATGAATGATTCAGCTTCCCAAATGCAGCTAGCTTTTCTTCTGGGATTTCAGTCATTGGGGATGAAGCTACTTGGGAGTTGGAGTCTTTCTAGCTCTTGGGTATGTGGAGCAGATTGACTTGGACCACACTCATATGAGATCTTGTTAACAAACCCAAGGCCACTTCTGTTCTCTGGTTTCACGTTGTACTGAGACTTCTATGTGCTATGAGCCAAAGGCCTGCAGTGTAGAAAGTACTCCACTCCTCTTCTCACAAAGCCCCAGGCCAATAGAGCCTGCTTCTACTTTGTCCCAT